>NC_090279.1:39143674-39445434 GCF_040414725.1 Anabrus simplex
AATCTTGGGTGAGCATGTAGTAAAATTCTGACTTGGAAATTTGCGGTGAGTATAACTCGTCAAAAGAAAACACCCTGATGAAGGCGAAGATGCAGTGAAAAATTTTGGAGACGATGTAAGGTATTTTCGTCACCTTTCCTTGCTTTGTCTGTTGCTGCTCGAATCACAGTCTGTTGCAATCTTATGGTTCTGTGGCTTTCAGTTCAGTGGCTCTTCATCTGATAGCTCAGAGGGTAAGTAGTTGACATGCTAATTTCATGTCGGCGAGTGAGATTCGGGTTTGTTCTAGAGGTATTTGAAGAAGCTGAATTATCCCAGAATATGTCTGTTATTTTGCTGGTATGAAAGTGCATCCCTACACATCATTCTGGTACCTCAGGGTCTTTGAAAATCTTGACAGTTTGAAGAGAGATGCTCAATGAATAACTGTGACTTGACAGTAATAATCTATTGCAAGAACTGTGAACTGCTAATTTACTGTTCAGATATTGCCCAATAGTTGCTTAAAGCTAAAATTCTGCAATTAATGGACACTATTCTCAGAAAAAATGTGTGCTTCTTGAGTTCTGAGTTACTTGCAGTACAGAACACTAATGAACATATCCAAGATCTGACTTTACTGCTGTGAAAGATCTCCACCTTTGATATTCCTTGTTATGTTCTGTGTCAGACTTGATCCTGGCACATGAGTGCACTCCTGATCAAGAATTCTAGGTTTAATACTTCTTATAATGCTACTGCATCAAACTTGTACAGATATGTAAATTATGTTAAAGAAATGTGTGCCAATATAGGCAACTCTTAGCAAGTGTAACCAAAATGTGGCATCCGATTGAGATAGCTAAAATTAAAATTCAGGAAACTCAATCGTCAAAAATTACCAGTGTTTCGCTCAGAGTGCGGCATGGGCTCATCAGTTGGATACCGCACCTTTTCCAAGACACTGGCTGGCTAGCACGTTGGTAGCGACACCACTGCAAGCCATACATGTGATAAGCACAATGCAGTGCCCACGTACTAGGGGATAATTGCATCTCCACTTGCTATATTGCCCTCTTGGGCTAGCATGACCAAAACATAGCTTCCGATTGAGATAGATAAAATTAAAATTCAGGAAACTCAATCGTAAAAAGTTACCAGTGTTTCGCCAGAGTGCGGCATGGGCTCATCAGTTGGATACCGCACCTTTTCCAAGACACTGGCTGGCTACCACGTTGGTAGCAACACCACTGCAAGCCATACATGTGATAAGCACAATTCAGTGCCGACGTACTAGGGGAGAATTGCATCACCACTTGCTATATTGCCCTCTTGGGCTAGCATGACCAAAATATGGCTTCCGATTGAGATATCTAAAATTAAAATTCAGGAAACTCAATGTTAAAAATTACCAGTGTTTCGCCAGAGTGCGGCATGGGCTCATCAGTTGGATACCGCACCTTTTCCAAGACACTGGCTGGCTACCACGTTGGTAGCAACACCACTGCAAGCCATACATGTGATAAGCACAATTCAGTGCCGACGTACTAGGGGAGAATTGCATCTCCACTTGCTATATTGCCCTCTTGGGCTAGCATGACCAAAACATAGCTTCCGATTGAGATAGATAAAATTAAAATTCAGGAAACTCAATCGTAAAAAGTTACCAGTGTTTCGCCAGAGTGCGGCATGGGCTCATCAGTTGGATACCGCACCTTTTCCAAGACACTGGCTGGCTACCACGTTGGTAGCAACACCACTGCAAGCCATACATGTGATAAGCACAATTCAGTGCCGACGTACTAGGGGAGAATTGCATCTCCACTTGCTATATTGCCCTCCAGGGCTAGCATGACCAAAATATGGCTTCCGATTGAGATAGCTAAAATTAAAATTCAGGAAACTCATTTGGTGATGCTAGCCCGAAAGGGCAATATAGCAAGTGGAGATGCAATTCTCCCCTAGTACGTCGGCACTGCATTGTGCTTATCACATGTATGGCTTGCAGTGGTGTCGCTACCGGCGTGCTAGCCGGCCAGTGTCTTGGAAAAGGTGCCGTATCCAACTGATGAGCCCATGCTGCACTCTGGGCGAAACACTGGTAATTTTTGACGATTGAGTTTCCTGAATTTTAATTCTTAGCAAGTGTGTCTAGGTTGGGGTTGGTTTAGTCTTACTTTTTAATGTGAGTATTAAAATTACTTTGGTTTAGGGTTTGCACCTCTTTTGTTTTCCCCCTCTGATTTTAATAGAGGATGGATGGCCCATTGTTCTTTTTTAAAACCAATATCTTCCAACACTACTGCACTGCCATTAGCATCCCATGTTAAAAATTAATACTCCTACCATAATTAGTGTAGAAGAAGTTACATTACAAATCTTTCATTGATGTTTTGGTGACTGGATACACCAGTTTGCTAAACAAAATATCAACCCAGGTGTGATTACTCTGAGTTACCTCACATCCACAATGTGCTGGAAGGTATGTGTGTTAAGGAAAGAGCAGATTTACATATGGCAGTCAAGAGATAAAATAGCTCAAAATCTGAATGTACGTTCTTTCAAAATGTATATTTTGCTCAGACATTGAATTCATTTAGAATGGCGGAATAGTGATTAGCTCATTTTATTCCTCAAACACAGGTCAGGCTCTTGAATGCATGATATCTGAGAAAATTTTCTTTAATATGCCCCTTGTTAGTGGGTTCTGACACTTTGAGGACTTAGGCACATTAAACAAATTTTTTTCTTTCCTCCTTGTCATTATTCCCCTCTCCTTTTTGTTCATCCTTTTCACCTATTCCTTAATTTGGCTACTGTTCTGTTTCTTCAGTATTGAATGGGTTAATTCTGTATATTCTAGAACTTTATACTTTAACCCTCTTAGTGCCAGGCCGGGTGCTCGCAGTATGCCAAGAGTTCCAGACAGATTTAGAGAATTTTGCAGGTTCTCACTCTTTGGACTAAATAGTTCACAAATGTTATAACTGTGACTCGAAATTTTTATTGAATGTTAACAAGAATACATTCTTACTGCTGAACTAAATTAAAACACTAAAATGCCCTTGGGTATTTTGAAAAAAAATATTTTCCAAACAATTTTTAATTACCAAAATTTAAAAATCAAAATCAAATTAGAAAAAGCAACAAATTTAACTCAATGATATATATTGATGACTTCTTTGCAATGTCCTATTTTAGATGAATAAACATGTAAAGTGTTACATTTTTATCTTGGGTATTTTTAGAGTTATGCACAATTGTATCGTAATATACAATTGGCATGGCCAGCAATGGGATCGAAACTGGCACATGGGTTGTAGTCAGGGTGACCAGATGGTGATAGATTATAATTGTTCACAAGATGAAAGAATCTCAAGATCAATTGGAATCTGTTTCTTGAGAACATATTTCCAAACCATTTTACCCAATAAGAAAATAAGTTTGGCCTTCTAGCTATACCCATTTCCAACAAAACAGCAATGAAAGCCTTCATTTCAATCAATGTAACCGGGCGCCATTGCTGTGCTCTGGCATGTGGTGACAAGACATGATTTCTCATACCTGTTTGTCTTTGTAGTTATGAGGTTCCATAACTGAGCCGTGAAAAATAAAATAAAAATACGCTATAGGTTTGCGTCTGACGAAGGGGCGTGTCTCGGGCCAGGAGTATCATAATAATGACGTGAGGGTTGGTATTTTGCATCTTGACCTAATTGAATTTCATGGAAAACATGAAATTTTTGCTTTTGGGTATTGTTACAGCTGTCAGCATCAGTACTGTCACTCAGACGGTCATTACCACTTTCAATATGTCGGACATTGAGCACATGGTTGAGTGTTTACAGAAAACTCGCCGTTATCACTCCAAAAAACACTTTCACTTTCCCCTTCCTCACTTGTTGGAGGAGTGAATTCCTTATCTGAGTCTTCATCATCTCCTTCTTTACTAAAAATTTTAAAGATATACTGCCAGTTCATCATCGTTAACAAAATAACTTTTCCCGCTAGTCGCCATTTTTCTCACGTGGCATGGAGATCATACGTCGTAGATGAGCATGGATTTTAGAAATTCAATGCATGATAACGAATGAATTTACCCACTGTCTAGCGACGTGAATAAATCTAATGACAATTCTCTATGGACTGGACACATAAAATGTTTCAATCTGGCGGCCCAAGTTGTACAAACTCGTATAGAATTGCGCGCTATCCAAACAACGATATATCGTGGTTGGCACTTTACGCATATATACGAAACAACGATATATCGTTGTCTGGCTCTCTACGGGTTAATTCACTTTTATTAGTAAGTTAACTTATAGTAGAACACTAGCAAATGTACCCCTGCTTCACCAAGGTATTCTACATTGTATACAGATATCAAAGTAAATTACTGTACATGCAGTGAATGGGATGTTTAAATTTACATGCCACTTAGCATTATCCAGAAACAGCACGGGGAGGTTCTCATACATTGTTTCCAACATAAAGTGTGAGTTGCGGAGTTGTGATGATACTGGCAGTCTCACTTGCCTAATGTGATTCACAATCAAGCAGGGATGTTTTCATTATAATGGGAGGCCCCATTACCTACTGTGTGGTCACAGTCGATTTAGGGAGTTTTCGTTACAATGGCAGGTGCCCTTTCCTACTTCCAGTCAGATTGCAATTGAGATTTTATTATAATAGGAAGCACCTTCCATACTGCCAGTCGAAATTGAGTTGTACTATAATCATTATAATGACAGGCCCTTTTGACAGTCACACCGAGTTGGTGACTTTCCATTATAATAGCAAGAACACAATGCTTAATGCAGTCACATTTTAAATGGGTACATTTGTTTATAATGGCAGGCACACTGTGTACTCCCAAACACAATCGTTTAGGGGGAGTTTTGAACAAAATTGCATGCTCCCTTGATTTCTGTCAAGTCAAATCGAGAAGGGAATTATTCATTACAATGATAGTCCCATCTTAATAATGCTAGTTACAAAGGAGTTGGATAACGATCCCATACCCACTGCCAGTCAAAGTCGATGTGGAGAGTAATGATTACAATAGCAGAGGCTGTCCTGCTCAGAGTCACTATCGATGAAAAGTATTAATTATAATGGGAAACACCCTTTCTACATCACTTAAAACCGAGCTCGATAGCTTCAGTCGCTTAAGTATGGCCAGTATCCAGTATTTGGGAGATAGTGGGTTCGAACCCCACTGTCGGCAGCCCTGAAGATGTTTTTCCGTGGTTTCCCATTTCCACACCAGGCAAATGCTGGGGCTGTACCTTAATTAAGGCCATGGCCGCTTCTTTCGCACTCCCCTAGCCCTTTCCTATCCCATCATCACTATAAGACATATCTGTGTTGGTGCGACGTAAAGCAACTTGTAAAAAAAAAAAATCACTAAAAACAGACTTCAGTGAATATATATAGATCGGCATACAAAGTATGTACATGTTTACAATATTGCAAACCTTCATTTACAGATTAATTGCTGCTAAACGATACATCATATCGGCAAATGGATTGACTGTAAGATGCCTCATTTAGCGGTGTAAATGGCTGGTCTTAAGATATTTTCTCCTGTCTCATCTGTTTAAGGGTGAAATTGAGTTAGAAACGTTAAATAGGATGGAATTTGGGTAAGGTTTTCTCACAGTGCATTACTTTTGGGTACTAATATGATAGATGCAAACATAGAATTTGACTCACATATGGCTCAGGCTCATGTAGAATTAGATAATTCTACATTTCCTATAAGTGATTCGCACTACGAATTGTATGTGTACAAAGAGCAAAATGTAGGTAAAATCGAGAAAAAGAGACAAATGTAACATATGAGGAATAGAGATATGACGAAACATCATAATACCAAAGATGTAGATCACTCCAAAATGAACTCAGATTATGCCATCCGTTCTGTGATACGACTTACGGTTTAGCTGCGATACACCTTGAAACTAAGGTCTGCACCGTCATTAAAATTGCATCAATATTTCAATATTTTTCAGCAGTAAAAAATGAAGTATATAAAGATCTTGGAAGCTTTCCGTTGATTACCGGTTAAGACATATAACTTTGCCAAATTTCAATTTTCCAGCTCATCTGGCAGATTGTGCCTCAGTTGTGATTGGTGGGGTTAAAATGAAGACTATCAGGAAACTATAGCTAACACATATGCAGATTGTCATTATTCCTTCTGAAACAGATAGCTGTATGAAAATTTAGCCAGAAAGGTCAATGTACAGACACAGAATTTATTTATATAGGTAAGGAAACTCCTAATGTGTAAAACACATTTTGGGTTATGTCTGCTGGACTTAAGCTCTAAAACAGACCGTTCATGATATCTCCATTATTATACCTCCTACCGAAGAAAATGTACATGAGAAAAAATTAGAGAAATGGATTTCCATCAAGGTTTGTTGATTTCCAGTGAGATTGGTCTTGTATATAATGTGGGAAAGTAAAATCACTATTTTGTTTCCCTATAAACCCCTAGTCCATTCCAGGAACTTGACATGGTATGGATCTAAAAACTTAATTTTGAGAGGTGGAAGCTAAATATGAAGTTTAGTTGCAATATCTACAGTAGTTTTCAAGTTATAAGAAATATGTTTTACACACACCTGTTCTTGAGTTAAGTCTGGTGGGACTTGTACCGAAAACCGGTCCGTTAATGATATCTCCCTTATTAATCCTCATATTGAAATGAAACACATGAGAAAGAAGGTTAAGAAATGGATTTCCATTAAGGCAGGTAGATTTTCGTTATGTTTGGTTGTGTATATTCTGTGCGAGTGCAAAATCATGTTATCGGTTTTGTATAAACCCCTAGTCAGTTCAGGGATTTAGAAACAATATTGGGCTTAAAACCTGCCTAAGGACAGGTGGATTCTAAATATGAATTTCGGTAGAAATATAGCCAGTAGTTTTCAAGTTATGGACAAACAGACAGACCCCAAAGCAAAAAAGAATGCAGATGGTCATTATTACACCTGGAACGGATAACTGTAAGGAAATTTCGCCAAAATAGTCAATGTACAGACACAGAATCCTTACAATTTTAATTATAAAGATATGCTTTTGATCACAGACCCTCCCCTCCCTCTTTAGTGCTGACAAGGTTTTATGATTCCAGGTGGGAAATTTAACACCTTCAAACCTGAATTATTTTTTGCAATGGAAAAAAATATTTTAATACAATTTTTTGTTCATTATACTCAACTATGTAACATGATTTACCTAATTTCTCTGGGTGCAATTTTGAAATTGCTGAATTTTGAGGTGCTTAATTGTACACAATTCCACCCAAACGTTGCAAATTCATGGTGAACTGCTGCTCTTTGATCAATAATACGAACTGATCTGTTAGTTGTGGAATGTTTGTTTATAGGTTACAGTAGCTTATATACAGCACATTAGAAACAATGAAACACTAAATATATTACGTGTAATAAAAGAATACAATCCTGTTATACATCACAGCAGTCTTTCGAAACTAACAAGTCACTTTACTGTGTCACTGTAATTCTGCCAGGATGATGGAAGTCAACAAAACAATTTCTGTCCTTCTTAATATATAAGTGAACCATATGTTTGTCGCAATAGAAGTGTGTTTTCTGATTGCAAAGTTGATTTTTGCACCATTTATCTTCCTTGTTTCAATCTAAATTTGGCATGTGGTCAACAAGTTCTTGTTGAACTTCTGGAATAGGATGCTATTCCTCTTTCCAGCACTTGGGATTGCTTTCAGGTTGATTTTCTCCACAACTTGGTCTAGCCCGTTTCTTTGATTGGGGTTTTCCTGCCTTTACAAGTGTTTCTGCAATAAGCATTCTAAAATGCAGAACATCAAGAACGTTTTTCACTGGTACTCCAACTGCAGCACTGTCGCGCTTATATTCCAACCAACTGCAAACAATAGCAAAGTCGATAATATGGAAAAGAAGCCTCAAAATCCACTTCCTTGAGAGAATATAATTATGATACAGAGCAATCAATCAGCTGATCCAGTAGATCGACACCATCCATTGCATGATTGTACAGTCTCACAATCTCTGGTCGTGAAACTTTTACATAGGTTTTCAGTACTCTGTCCCATCTTTCAACTAGGTCTAACTCACCAGACCCAACAAAATTGGAAGCAAGTGATACTGACCAATTCTCCATCTATTTAACCACTACTGCATCACCATCAGCACTAACAACTTCATCAACACTTCCTTGCCCCTTTTTCTTCAAGTCCTTATCACCTAGGAGAGGAGGGCTAGTAAACCTGCTGAGCCTTACAGTACCTCCAGCACATATCTAGCTGCTTTTTAATAGCTGAAGAAGATTGTATGATGAGAAGAAATCGTCATAAAATAGTTTGTGACATTTTCCATCTATTCGTTTTGCTAGATGTAGAACAACAGAAGCTCCCAATCCAAATTCTTGAGGGTATCCTGATCAAGCTCAGTTGTTGAGCCTTGATACACCAGCAAGTCATAGACCTGACCTTATTTCCTACACAATGCAAACATCTTTACTCCCCATGGAGTGGGCTTTCCTTTAACGTACTGCTTAAATGACAAATTGCCTCGAAAGGGTACTATTTGTTTGTGAATACAAGGGTTTTCTTCCAAACTTAACGGAAGACATCATTCCCTAACAGAATTTTGCAAAGGTCTGACTTTCAACATTTTATCTTGACATGATTCAGGTCTGTCAAGATTGTTGACAATGTGTAGGTTTATGCATATTTTGAAAAACCTGTCTCCATACCTAGAATCTAAGAACAAATTCACTCCAACAAATTGATCCCAAAACAGTCTAACCCTTGGAAGCTTCAAAGTGCCTGTTGCAATGTGGAGGCCAATTAGAGTCTGAATTTCGAGCATATCTGTAGGGTTAAAATTCAATGCATTATTCTGTAGGGCATGAATGCGTGTAAAATTTGCCATTTGTTCAAAAATACTGTCAAGAAGATACAATATGAAATAATTGATAGGATTCATGTGCACTAAATCAGTTTCATGTTCACACTTGGGCCAAGGATTGTGAAGTTTCTTGAAGGAACACCTTCTCCATTTTATATTTTGCTGTTTAGTCATCTCTAAATTAGCATTACTTGCACTATCCACATTGTTACTAGCAAAATCCCTAAACAGTTATTTACTGCACCATTTTCTTGCACTATATATTCAGGCAGAACTCTATCACCTCCTTCATGAATAAGTGATTTATTGGCCTGTACATGAGATTCCACATTATCATCTTCATCACTGAGATCCAAATCCGATAGGTTTCCAGATTCTACGAGCTGTAATATTTTGTCTACATCATCTGCACCGAACACCTCTGAAAAACCCCTCTGTAAAACAGTTCTAATTACACTTTTACAAAATTCATACTGATTTCAAAGGCAGTGTCAGCTGAATAAAGGTAGTTAGTATCTCTAAAACAATTAAGGGATTAATTAGGAATTAAAAGATAGCAAAATGGTAGGAAATATGATGATTTCACTACATAATAATATAAAAGAAGTCAAATTAGGCTAGCATGACACCATTATTACAAGTAAAAATTTACCTAAACAATACAACCTTCCAGCCTGGGTGGTCATTATAATGCACATCATTTTCAAGACAAGAAACTGGAGTATCACATGGCTCAAATGAAGTATATTATAATGTACAACTATCTCAATAACTCTCTTCTGTAACATTCATTACAGATATTTCAGAATTGCAGTCGGATTATATTATATAAAAGCAAAAATATGTGAGCTTACCTTTGGCACAGGCCAGAGTAAAGTGTAGCTTCCACCGAAGTCCCAGTCAACATCCATGGCTGTGACAATATGGAAGTTGCTGGGGTATGGGTAGTGCTGACTAATGACATTGAGCATGACTAGTGCATCTGAGTGTTATGAAAGGTGCTGCTCATAGGGTCAGTCATGCTGCAATAGTACATTCTGACCCAGAGAGGAAAGCAATGGCAAACTACCTCACTCCTCATCTTGCCTAGTACACCTCATTTTGGTGCTGCCATTGGTTTTTTTTGGGTTTCCTTATAACCGCATAACCTTTGGTGGTGCTATTTGAGGATCCAACCAGCCTTTGGGCTGATGACCTAACAGACACACACCTTGGTCAGGAGAGTAGCAGTCAGCCATGCTCTCTTCAGTTTGACTTAATCCCATGTTTTCCACACAAGAAGCACCACTGTTGTTATGAGTCTCAGCTGATGTCCAGATTTGTGAACAAATATTCTGAACATTAGTAAGAATAATATGTTTCCTTTTAAGAAGCTTTAAAACTGATGTGCATAATTATTCACTGTATGTCTGAAGGGGTTTAAGGTCTCGTAGTAGATCATAAAAGAGCTTCTGAAACTTCAGTTGTACACTCCAACACTGCTGACTCTCCACTGACAGTGTTCTCATCCCCACAGTTCTTCACAGAACACTACATAACATCCTTGTAGTAGTAAAACATTTCATTTTTAGTTGCTTTGAGTTTGAGCTACATCACATCTTTCGCTGGTATATGACTGTGATAAGCCTGCTTCTTTCATGTTAATTTTTTTTATTTTACAATTGGAAGCTTTGAAATTTGCTGTTTGAAACAGAACTGTCTTAATGGTTTCTGTAGCTCCTGTGAGCTCGGCAAAACCAGAGTTGAGAATGTGATTCCAATAATTCAAGGTATTTTAGTCTGTCTGCAAACAAACTTTATACTGAGAACAGAAAATGATTAGAACAGTTGTAACCCTTGTAATTGCTTCAAACAACTTTTAAGATTTGATTGATATGATTGTACATGTGAAAACAGTTCATACAATTTAGTGTTTATGTCTATTATTATTATTATTATTATTATTATTATTATTATTATTATTATTATTTTACACTAATTATAGGTACAATTTAGGGATGGTGAATGTAGAAAGGGCTTAGCCCCACATACACGGAAGTGCCTCCGTCACCACTTAAGATTACAATATTCAGAAATATACATCTACATTCTACACACAGTAGTGTGCTTATATACTTACCATATTTACATAGGCATATTTACATAATACTCAGAAGACCTGTTCAACATTCAAGTAATTCAACATTCTCTCTCTCTAGAATCCTCACATATACTTTAGCTAGGCTGCCTCACTCGTACCCACATACAGTCTCACTCACTCGGGATCCCATAAACTTTCATCCGTCCTCCCACTCATACTGAACGTTCACACAGTAGAAAAATTATTTTATGTACAGAAGGCTTCATTATATATATATCTCCTTTTTGCCTCTTTACAAAAATTTTCTGCAGGCAGTTCTTTTATCTGTGGTGGGAGTTCATTCCACAGCCAAACAGAACGATTAAAGAAGCCACGCAGATATGATGCTGTTCTTGCAAATCGAGGGAAAAGGGACACACTTCGATCTCTTTGAGTGAAATGATAGTGGTTGAAAGGGTTTATGTGAATGTTACCTGCTAGGAATTTTCTCAGGAAATCAATATCTATTTGTTTACAGAGAGTTGTTTTGTGGGGACAGTGACCTGGCTGTATTTAAATGACTGTGTTGAGTAATTAGTCATTCTATGGCTGCTTCCTTCCAAATTCTGTGCAAGTTGGCCCCTATTCCATCCCTGCTAGGATATCTTCTGATATGGCTAGAAAGTGTTTGTCATTTGAAATTTGGTTCTCGGTCTCATCCTTTCTCTGACATAAGGAGTGGGCAAGAATATTGACACCATTCTCAGTACAGCTTTTGGTTATAACAATCCTCTGCTGGTAGAAATCTTCCTTAAACATTAGTGAAATTTTGGAAATAACTGTAATACTGGCAATTAATGAATTAACTTGCTCATTTGTTGGTGACTATATTTGTAGATGTGTGTTATGAGCATACCTAACATGTCTTATTTTCCACAGGAAAATATTGAACTTGTATCAGAAGTGATAGCTCTGAAAGAAGAAGTTAAATCAGAGTTAACAGAGCCAGGGTCAACCCAGGAAGACTCTCTTGAGGTAATGTACATAATTTGATAAGCCAGTTTGGTTGTCTATATTTTGAAGGAGTGAAAAATCACAGTTTCAGTTTTGTATAACCCCATTTAGTTCAGAGATTTAGAAACAATATTGGCCCCAATGCCTACCGAAGGACAGGTGGATTCTGAATATGAAGTTTGATAAAAATATATTCAGTAGTTTTCAAGTTATAAGTACTCAGACAAACAGACACCAAAGCTAAAAATGTGTACATGGTCATTATTGCACCTAATACGGAAAAGTGAGTGAAAATTTCTCCAAAATAGGCAACGTACAGAGACACGGTAATTACGATTTTATTTATATAGTTTAAACATTAGGCCTTCCCCTAAGGTACCATTTCCCTTAGCATGAATAACATTATTTATAACCTGGATTCTTCTGCAGCTGGCACAATTCCCATCCTCGCTCCTAGATGGGGCCTTTATTCAATCCATTCCTGACCCAGAAGATTGACTGGAAACAGGCTGTGGATTTTCATAGCCTGGATTGTAGTGCCTCAATCCCCATCTTAACATACCGATTGTCATTCAATTTTCTTCAATCATCACTCTCTCTTATTCTTCAAGAGATCATTCCTTTACGATTCTTTTTTTTAAAATCATCTTCATAGTTTTCCTTGTCAATAAGGACCGATGACCATGCGGTTTTTACACCTTAAAACAATCATGCCGAAAACCATTGCAATTGAACACGACTGCACGATATTTCCATGTTAGCAATTAACTTGCTCATTTGTTGGTGACTATATTTGTAGATGTGTGTTATGAGCATACCTAACATGTCTTATTTTCCACAGGAAAATATTTAACTTGTATCAGAAGTGATAGCTCTGAAAGAAGAAGTTAAATCAGAGTTAACAGAGCATAACTCCATAAGTCCATGGATATGGACTAAGCAACAGAAGTCTAAATTCATGAATTATATTATCATAGTCGGTACGGTAAAACTGTGTAAGACATAAATGATCGGAAATTGTTTTCCCGGTTTGTTATGTAGTACAGTACTTCTCGACAGGCATGTCATCTCCTTCCCAGAGAGTAGGTAGAGTAAGTCGTATGTGTACCAAGTTTGCTTTGAGAGCTATGCTTGATCATACATGCATACATTCATATTCTTTATCAGGTTGGACATTACATGTTATAAATGTCATTATTGGTCTGTATTGAAATGTACATTGGTTTAAAAATATTACAGAAGTTTATTAAGATCAACCTATTTAATACAGTTGGGTTCTTAAAATTAAGATTTACATCTTGTTATACTAATTTGACAAGACATGTTTTACCCATTATATGGGCATCATCTGCCGTACTCTAATGCTTAAAAGATAAAGATCAGAATTGTGATTGCTTTATTCGAAATGTTACACAGAGAAATGTGAGTATTTTAAAAATATGTGAAATTGTTACAAGTTCTTAAATGTCAATTTACACAATTAAAACTTGTTTAAAAACGTTTGCGAGATAAACAAATAATGTTGGTGTGTTTTTACACTGATGATTTTAAATATTTTATAACAATAGTCAACTAGTCCATATTTCCATAAATGATTAGAAAGTCTATGTCTAAAGTTGAGATCTTGGGTTACAGTATCAAAGTGAGAGTGGAATCTAGTTAAAGGGAACTCAATTTCAAGTTGTAGAAAAGGTTAAAATGAACCTTAAGTAGCTTAATTATTTAAGATGACATTGAAACATTCTTGTTGGAAGCTTGTAGTGTTAACATGTCGTATGATGCTGTGTGTGTGATAGAGTTGTTGGAACCGTTATACTCGGCATTAATGAAGCGAGTCCACAGTCTTCTTATTTTCGTTGAAGAAGTAATGAGAGGTTCACAAATGAGTGTTGCTGTGTAAGTCTCTGCTAGTTAAAGTGATTATTTTCTCTTGTACTGATAGTCAAATGGGAACGATCTTGCTTGTTGTTGGCCGTAGCTTGAAATGTAGAAATAATTGAAGGAAGGAAGTTTGGTGAAGAATCCTCTTGATTTTTGTGGTGTGAACTGGTTGCCTTTGTGGTGCCAGAACAAACTCGCATGGTCCTCAGAGAACGCCAACAAAGCTTGATTTCAGACTGATTATACCTATATATGGCTTTAAATTGCCGTCACTGCAGTCGCTTAAGTGCGGTCAGTATCCAGTAATCGGGAGATTGTGGGTTCGAGCCCCACTGTCGGCAGCCCTGAAGATGGTTTTCCGTGGTTTCCCATTTTCACACCAGGCAAATGCCGGGGTTGTACCTTAATTAAGGCCACGGCCACTTCCTTCCACTTCCTAGGCCTTTCCTTTCCCATCGTCGCCATAAGACCTATCTGTGTCAGTGCGACGTAAAGCAAATAGCAAAAAAAAAAAAAAATTGTCGTCAGTAGTTGGCAGTAGCTTACTGTACCTGTCATTCATGCATGCGTAACCCAACAAAGAAATTATATAGGGAAGAAATTCATGTCGGGCATTGCACGACATAGGATCTATGCAGGATATTCTCGTTGTAAAAAGTTTCAAACAAATTAATTAAAAACCACCATTCCAATACTTTACAGTATTTAAGTTTAAGATACAAATGTTACATAGATGTTGAAATGGGACATGTTTCGCTTAAGCTTTTGGAGCATCTTCAGCCACACTTAATCTAAAGCTAAGTCAGGGCCCTGAGTATAATACATGCTTTAATACAAGATAAAACAGTCATTAAAATCTAGTCTGTGGAGAGAGCGATGCTTAAGTGTAACTAAAATTAAATAATAAACTTGTCATAGTATTATATGTACATGGAGTGAATACTAGTGTTTGTCTAAGAAAGTACAAGTTGATTATTTGTAGAATGCGACATACAATTGGATTGTACAAATTAGTTGACATTAATGAAGTGTGGATTAATTGAAATATTGAAAAATAAATCTTTAAATGTTGTAGAATGAGAATCAGGTACATAGAATTACAGTAGAGTTATTGACTCCAAGTAGTTGCATAATAAGTTCAAAAGGTGCTTGAAGCATCAGTGTAGAAGTGTTGTGTCTCTTTCATGGAATAATCTTTGTAATAGATTGTAGTTGTGAGCATTGCTTCAACAAGTAGGGTGTTCAGTAAAGCCTTAGATGTGGGAAAATTCGTAATGTGGCATGTGTTGAAACCCTATTGTTGACAGAGAGGTGACTAGCCTTTGAGACAGTCTCAAACAACCAACAACCTCACTGTTCATAAATACGAGCTATCATCCCCTTCTGTCACTTAACAAGGCTAGACTATTTCAATACATCACTATCCGCCTTCTTAAATAGAGCATCTTTGGTCATTAAAGCCTTTTATTAAAACTCAATCATTTACATCCATGTTCATTACTTTTAACATCAGTTATTTTTATATCATAAGTTTAGTCCCTAATGTACATGAATAATATCTAGGTAACAATTTATACCTCATTGATGAAATTATGCAAGATGAAGTGTCATATTCTATTAAAAAAATCACAAAAGAATGCATCATATCCATCCCAGTTAATCTTTTAGGTTCAAAGTTAAACAAATTGGTCAATGATTTTTAACACTTGATTGTTAATGCACTGTGCTGTTAATGAAATTCATATAATTGAAGACTTACAATATCAACACATTTCAACTGATAGAAGTACACTCATATTCATAAAAACAGAACACGTTGAAAGACTAGAGATAGGAAGTTCATATTCACAGGAATGTTCATTAGTATGTTCTGCAAACATGATTAGCATTTCAGTCACCCAGGTTCGGCATGTGCCCCGTTGCCTAGTAGGTACTGTGTCCTCCATGGGCACTGATAACTTGTTCCATGTGTGATGGCATCAACACATATAAGGCGTGAAGGGCGTCATGGGATATAGCCATACATGCTGCATTCGCGTGGTTGCACAGTTCATCTTTGGTGGTTGGCATTGGGTCACAGTGCTGCACCCATCCTTTCACTATGTCCCAGACATTTTCAATTAGCAACAAGTCCGGTGATCAGGTGGGCCAGGGCAACAGTCTGACATCCTTTGACAACATGAAGGTACGTGTTCGTACAGCGACATGTGATCACGCATTGTCATGTTTAAATATGTCGTCTGGGGTGTCGTGCAGAAAGGGTATGGCTACGGGTCGCAGGATATCATTCACGTAGGTCAAACTGGTAACAGTGACCTGGACATGCACCAACTGTGATTTGTGGATGTACCCATTAGCACCCCACACCATACAGCCTTGAGTTGGCACTGTATGTTTGCTGCGAAATGTAGTCAGTGTGATGCCCCTCCCCTGTCTGCGGCGAACCAAAATGCGGCCATTGTTTTCAAGCAAACAGAACCTGGTTTTGTCCGAAAACACTATCTGCTGCCAGTGCTGTCCCTAGTGACGTTGTTCCATACACCATTGCAGTCGCATTTTTATGCACGTTAGTCAAAGGTAGGTGGAGAAGTGGTCGACGCGCCAGTAACCAGATAGTAATAAACAGGGATGGACTGTCATTCCTGATAGGGTACGGTGTGCTACACTGTTTTCACTGTAACACAGAATTTAACCCCTAATTTTTTGAAAAGCGTCACGAAACAACGTTTTGTTCCTCCCCATCAACAGGATGTTCAGGTTAGGACAAACAAACTTTGGTTAGAAAATGAACTAAAATTTCTCTATAAGAAAAAGTCGTTTTTAAATCATCGCTTATATGAAACTCACTTAGAGGCAGCCACTTTACTCTCAAATGCTCAGTGGAATCTTTTTCAAGACGAAGTCCAAATCAAGTTGTTCAATATTTTGTCCAAAAAACAGATAACACTAGAGAAAAAACTTGAAGCACTTAAAAATAAGGTAAAACACAGCAACTCCCCTCCAAAACCTAACAGCAAGCCTAACCTCGCTAATGACACTCTACAACAATTCCACCCACCAGTAATTAATCTTTCCACCACCAACTTAGATGAGGACGATATAAGAATTCTTTCGAAAGGTCCAAAGCACAACTGGCCTTGTTTCAACTCGGCCCTTACAGCCTCCACACTCGTAGTTGAATCAGAAGTTGCTATCAGCAAAATGCCATATGAACTACAAGACGAACTCAGAATGGACGTAAAAAAACAATTACACAAAAGTTTTTTTCTCAAAAAATCGCACTGCGACCCCTATCACCAAAATCAACAAAGATTCCCTTACTGAAAGAAAACAAATTCTCAATCTTAAAAAGAAAGTCAAAGACAACCACCTCATCATTACAAAGGCCGACAAAGGCAACACAACAGTCATTATGGATAAAACAGATTACATTCAAAAAACCAATACTTTCTTAGATAATGACTCCTTTTCGATAGTTAAGAAGGACCCAACACAATCAATTCAAAGGCAATTGAAACAAATTCTAAAGAGCACATCTTTTCTCCTTACTGAGCAAGAAAAACAAAAGTTAATTACTATGAACCCAGGCCTTCCAACAGCTAAAGCACTACCCAAAATCCACAAAACCGGTGTCCCTATTCGACCCATAATAAACTACAGACCAAGCCCCTTATATAAATTATCTCAATTTATCCAACAATTTCTTAATAAACATTATAAATTCTCATCAAATAAATACATCAGGAACACTGTGGAATTAGTGCACAAACTAAACAGTTTCATGCTTCAACCATATCATTCAATGCACTCCTTTGATATAGTCAACATGTATCCCAGTATAAAAACCAACTCATTATTCCCGATCATCGAAAAGAACTTACTTGCTAACAATCAACTAAGTAAACTAGAAGTTCAAGACTTTATGACCATATTAAGATTACTAATTAACAATAACTACTTCACATTCGATAAGATCATTTACAAACAAGATGGTTTGGCTATGGGTTCACCAGCCTCCGGAATTTTAGCAGAGATCTACCTTGATTTCCTAGAGCACACCTCCATCGACAATAACATCAAATTTGCTAATATCCAATTCTGGGCTAGGTACGTACCTTAATAACATTGATCATGACATTAAATTTACCTTAGAATCAGAGACAAACAACTCCATCAACTTCCTAGACCTAACAATCAATAGGCACCCCTCTTCGTTCACATATAGTATCTATAGAAAGCCCACTCAAACGGCCACTACTATAAGAAATGACTCGCTACACCCCCAAACACACAAAGCGGCTACATATAATAGCTTAGTAGACCGAGCATTCAAAATTCCGATGTCAAGAAAAAACTTAAATAAAGAATTGAACACCATTCGCTCTATAGCAAAATTCAATGGATATAATGAATCCTTTATTGAAAGAATAATCAATAAATTCAGACACCGCCCAAAAACCACCCTAATAAAAGACAATACTAGCACTGCCACGTTTTCCACATTTACCTTCAATAAAGAAATTTACAACGTCACTAACGTTCTTAAAAAACACAACATTAAAATAGCCTTTCGTACTAACAATAGAAGCACAGAGATCCTACACAACTCTTCATCAATAAATAAAAGTAGTCCTTTTTCTAAATCAGGTGTATATAGGTTTTCTTGCCAAGACTGCAAAAGTTCTTACCTAGGGCAAACAGGACGCAGCTTTAAAATCAGATATGCAGAACATGTCAATGCCATAAAACACAACCGTTTTTCCACGGTCGGCCTACATATAAAAGAATTTAAGCACAACTTTACTGAAATAAATCAAGATCTTGAGGTATTAGATATTCTAAACAAAGGTTCTTTCCTAGACGTCACTGAAAACCCTCTATATTCATTTAGACGAATATTTCAATCCCAACCTAAACTTAAATGATATCTCAGAGAAACCAAAGATCCTATTTGACTTTCTCATTGAATTTTTCAAAAACATGAATATCCCGAAAAACAGATCTGTCTTTCAGATTATGCATAATACTTTGTGATGCCACACACTTTCACCACATCACCCTCCATACTTCTCCTCCTTCCACTCCTGCTCCCCTACCGCTCCTCCCCTCTCCCCTCCTAATCCAACAATGGCCGCTCCCCAGACCTAAACTATCCAACACGCTCTGTTCCTCTTCATCTCGCGCCATAACTTTACCGCCTCATGTCCCGCAATAAACATCATAGAAACGTGCCCCCATCCTACACGTAACGCTGCAACAATACACCACAAATACTGGCACAGTCAACCTCCAAACTCTCAAAAACGTATTCCTTAATACCAATTTTATACTCTTGTCAAGCTGAATACCGGACTTGTGATGATTACAAGATTATTTTGTGCATCTACAGAATGGTGTGTTAATGAAGCTATGTAATATAGAGAGAGACTTTCAAAGGTGGTTAAATGAAGAAGTTATATCATGTTCATGATCATGCTTTCACATCTCTGCACAGTATTTAAAATATAATTTACCGTTTGTCTTTTATAGCTTTTGTTGAGAGTGAAGGAGAATTTCCTGTTGTGTATGTTTATCAGGAACTCAAGGGAGACTTCATTAGTTAGTCGGAACATAGAAAGAATGATGAACTCTTCTCAGAAGAACTCTTAAGGTTTCACCTTACTTTTTCCTGCCTGTTGGCTCTTTAGAAGTGTGTGCGCGTGCATTTTGTATTCAGGAATCATTCAAGGCAAATATTTTCGCACTGCAAGTTGTGTGGTTAAGCTTATTTTTAATATGTATAACTTTTGCTTTCTCAACGATGCATGTGCTTCTACATTCGTCCCTGTTTTTATCTCCTCATAAGATGTGTATAATTTAATGTAACACCTTGTGTAAAAAATTGGGTTAAATGAAGGAGTTATATCATGTTCAAGATCATGCTTTCACGCCTCTGCACAATATTTAAAATGAAATTTACCGTTGGTCTTTATAGCTATTGTTGAGAGTGAAGGAGAATTTCCTGTTGTGTATGTTTATCAGGAACTCAGGGAGACTTCATTATTTAGTCGGAACATAGAAAAAAGATGAACTCTTCTCAGAAGAACTCTTAAGGTTTCACTTTACTTTGTCCTGCCTGCTGGCTCTTCAGAAATGTGCGCGCGTGTGTTTTATATTCAGGAATCATTCAAGAAGAGTATTTTCGCACTGCAAGATGTGTGGTTAAGGTTATTTTTAATATGTATAACTTTTGCTTTCTCAACGATTCATTTGTTTCTATATTCGTCCCTGTTTTTATCTCCTTGTAAGATGTGTATTGTTTAATGTAACACCTTGTGTAATATAAATGCCTACATGCTGGCCTATTTCCCACATTTTGGCTGATGACGCCAAACAGCATCGAAACTAGTTCCAAGTGCAAATACATGTTATAAATAAACTATACCATTTTTGTATTGAAAAGGTGGACCCTTTTAAGTTTTCCTATCTTCCAGAGCCAAGGAGGGCGTGAATCTGTGCTGCAATGCCATTCGAATGAGGTGTCGATCATCTTGGGTTGTGGCGGTGGGTGTTCTGGGTGGTGTGGTCAGACCCATCTCGTCGTATTCCATCGCCTTCTGTGAATGTTTTCTACACACCCATTGCACTGCCGACACAATTCTTCGCACATAAGCAGCAATTTCCCAGATGCATGCGTCACGTTCTCTCATGCCAATAATGCGGCCACTTTCAAACTCACTCATTTGACAGTTCTTTTCTTGCATACATCTGCGAGGCATCCTGCACATCTGCTCAAGTCACACTGATCCATTACCTTCAGTTTATAGCGACAACAAGAGCCGCAGGCACAATTTACCAGTTGGTGGTGGTGCACAGAGATATCATTGTGGATCTTGAACCTGAGAGTCGACATGGTTCAAATGCTAACCATTTCTTCAGAACATACTAGTGCACATGTCGTGTGAATAAGAACATCCTATCTCTAGTCTTTCAAAGTGTTCTAGGTTTTATGGACATTAGTGTATTTCAATCATTCATAAAGTTCACCAACACCAATAAGTAGATCATAAGCGATAAGAATCTCTAACAACACAAAGTAATGGAAAATATTATTTGAAGAATGAAGTCCTTCTGAAAAGGAAATTAATATTTAAAAAGGCTACTTAAATTTTTATGATGGAAGTTGATTCATTCCTAGCTGGTAACGTCTCACGATTGTTCCATTTAGTACCTTTTTGGGGTGTGGTGGGATCTCCCCTTTTAGTAGCACATTCCAGAAGGAATATCCCTTGCAAGGTGCACCGTGATGAATGTAGAGATTCCTCTTACAAGCAGCATGATGATTCCCCGGGTTCCTTGTCTTGCAGGCTTCTTGTAACACTAGGCTTCATCACACACACACACACACACACACACACACACACACACACACACACACACATTGAAACTAAAATGGCACATTATGTGCTCCAACCATGCCTATTTAAATGTCAGTCGACACTTACAGTAAGTTGCACGTTCAGATGATTTATGCGTACCACATGTGTTCTGGAATTAATATTGTAGTGGTTATGTCTTGCAGAAGACTCAAAAAGTGTTCTCTTTGTAAGACATAACGGCTAATAAACGTCTCTTGGCATAGAATATATTGTAGATTTGTAGTATGAAAGCGAAATGAAGTTGTGCTCTGAAGTAGAGCTGTATGAAAGCAGTAGAGTAAGAGTTGAGTAAGTTGATCGTTGATTACACACTGCTTTAACAGTTTTCAGCCTAGAAGGTGTGATTAGTTAGAAACTAATCATAAATTTTCTTCACATCTTCTTAAAATATCGTGGTCCGAAACTGGTCTCGTGAAGAGTTCTGAAAACTTGCCGGGCAGTGCTAGCCTTGAAAAATGTTAGCTATTCATATCTGTCATCTGTCGCATGCTAAGCTCCTGACCAATAAGAGAAAAGTAACAGATTCCCACGTGGTCATGCAGCTATGAGCTTAAAGGCGACTTGCTCCAAGGTTATCAGATCCTGGCCTTCACCACAGCTGTTATGAATGACCCACTGACCAAATTAAACTAGGCTTTTGCAGCAATCTCAATTCTAACTCCAGTTATGCCAAAATATAGAAGTAGATGTTGTAGATAGGAGGATTTCTTTCAGCAGTATATACTACTGTATAAATGATACAGAAGTATTAAAAATGTAATATTTATATATATTGATGTGTTGTTCAATTAGTAAAATTGGTTTGTAGAAATCCTGTATGTGGTGTGAAAATCTCATTTTCAGTATAAATTGTTGTGTAGAACTTTAAAGTGAAACTGTCTATAGACTTGTACAGTGCTTATGCAGTGTCATCCTACATTATTAATTTCTGAGAATCCCAGCTATCTTTGAGCTGTTAATTTTAATACTATAATTTGTTTTACAGTAAGATAATAATAATCATTAAATTTACTATCTGTTATTTGATAATTAACCCAAGTATCATTGAGATGTGTTTGACCCAATCCAATCTCTTCCCTTTGGAAATAAAAGATAAATTGACCCATAAGCTTTTCTGTATGCCCAGATACCTTAATACATGATTCCCTTTTACAGCATATACCCTGCAATTTACTAGTGTTTTCTTACATTTTTCTGACTATTAGTTTCAAAATATTCCACGGGATAATTCTGGATGTTACTTTATCTTCAAACAAGTGTACACTTTGTATCTTAATATAGATAGATCTGTGTTGACATAGTGCAATCGAAGTTCATAGAATTATTGTTATAAACTTTTTTCTGGATTGTTGTTTCTTTTCTCTGTCCCTCAGTGGGAGAATTTTTTTTGTTTTATCATGATGTACCAAATGTACACATTGTCAACAAATGGTAGTTGAAGTGAATTATTTGTAAGTGTTTTACACCAACTAAAGTTCTGTTAGAATCATCTTGCGTTAGCTTGATCACCTCAAGAATCATGTCTTTGGCAGATTTTCTGAGTAGGGTGCTTTCGTGGGTTACTTCCGACTGTGTTGCAAGAATACAAGCCTAAACTTTGAAGCATGGTCTATCGTAATTACAATGCCGATATGCTTGATAAATCTCTTAAAAGGATTCTTGGTGAAAGACATACGGAGAAGCTGCGAAAAAGTAAGGGCTACCTCAATCCTAGAGCCGAAGAGCGTAGGTAGGCAGCCCATTTTGATTTCAAGGGAGGAAAGCATGGTCTGCATGGAATTTTGAAATATGTGCATTTGAGGTTCTATTTTACTCTTTACTTTTCCAAAGTAACACCATGTATCATAGAATTATGGATATGTATATGAAGACTTAATCCAAAGATGCATGTAAATCTGGGGAACTGTGAACACAAAATTTTTAAAATAAAAACACTCTTCTTAACGTATTGTTTGAAATTACATATTAAGATACTCTCACAATAAGTATTGGATGAGGAGGAATTGAAGCAATTGTAGTACTGAACAACAGGTCGTGTAGCTATCGGCCTGCATTTGGGAGATGCTGGGTTCAAACCCACTGTTGACATCTCTGAAGTGCATGTTTTCCATGGTTTCACATTTTTGCACCATGCAAATGGTGTGGCTGTACCTTAATTAGGCCACAGTTGCTTCCTTTCCACTCCTAGCCATTTTCTAGCTCATCATCACCATACAACCTGTCTGTGTTGGTGTGATGTAAAACATTAGTAAAAAACTGTTCTTTGATGAAACAGAAATCTCAGAAATCATCAAACAACCAATATGCCATACTGTAGTTTGTGTTTATTTAACTTTTGTTAGTAAGGCTTAAACTTGTGAATTCAAGTGGCCACTGTTTTTGACTGATAATTATATTCAAATTTTTTGCCCTTTTTGTCCCATTAATAAACCATGAAAACTAAATGTTATGTACATAGTCAATGAAAATTTACAGGCCCATAAGTGCCATAGATTCATAGATTAAGAATATTTGTTGTTTCACTTAAACTATTGTAAGTAGGATACATCTAAATGTGGCTCATAATAATTGTAGTGTAGTTATTTTATTAGTAAATATTTTGGTTGCTTTATTATTACATAATCTTTTCATTTTAGGGGGATATCTCCCTAGAAATTTAGTTCTCACTAAAATTCTATTGTTTCAATTAACCTCTTGTAATTAGGATAATGTAAGTCCAGTTTAGAATTGAAGAGTGGCTGTGTTAATTAGATAGTAAGTTGCTTGCTTTGAAAAGCCCCGAAATATCATGATATCAGAGATGTCTATGAACTTATCTACCAGATTACATCCAGCAGGAATGTTGTTGACTTCATTATGTGCGCAAGCCTGCAAGTTTGAGTTGCTGAGGTTCAGCACTATTCAGACAGCTATATGTCAGTTACACTCGACATTGCATCCTTTCAAACTTGTGTTTTCTCTGTCACAATGTGGCTGTGATGACCTAGATAAAGAACAGCAATGGCAGGAGCTACGAGATCATGTTCCAGCGTATCCTGAAGATGAGTTCCCACCACTGATCTCTATACATGGATCGCTGATGGCAGGTCTCCGCTGCAGGAGAAAGTACGCCAAGTTGAGTGCGCGGTTCGCCATGTTGGCGTACCCAACCTAGAGCTCTCCTTATGGGGAAGCAATGATAATATAGCCAATTTTAAGTCGCAATTAATGGCGCATTGGAATAATTAAAAATATAGAGACATGTTCACTCAAAGCATAAGGACATTGGGATCACTGACACGTCATTCCGAGGTCACTAAATCTCCGGGATAGCAATAAACGTGAGTGTATAATAACGGCCGACAAATATTAACTTAGGTGCTGAATACATGCAATTAGCAATCGGTAACACAATACGAGTGAAAACAATTTTCTGGAAACATTGCTGTAAATTGTATATATGTATGCCACGAAATTATGCATTCTTAAAATTATGTACCTATAAACGTAGCTCACAATACAGGTCTAGATTCGACATATCGTAATCGGTGCTTGATAATGAATTTCTGTTTCCTATTTCCATGAAATAACGTGCATATTATCAAATTTAAATATCATTGAAACAAATGTACACATTTATAAAACCAGCAAATATTCAAAACTTGTCAATATATCACATTACCTGCAGCTTAATTTACTATTACAGACCTCTAATTAAATTCAGCTAGCAAAGCGATATTGATAGTCATCATCATAAATATGTAACAGCAGTTAAAAGAGTCCCAAATACCAGGAATAGTATAGTGGGATAGCCCCAAACACCCACCACACTTTCCCTTCTCCCACCACTCCAGTGTCTGAAACCCATAATTATTACTGATGTAAATAAGGTCTAGAATTCCTCCAGACTTTATTTTCTAAGCTTGTTATAAGGTCACGTCAATTATTTCATCGAAACCGTCAGTTTAATTATGAGGGAAAAAAAAGTAAATCTTTACTTGCAGTTAATGTTCAGTAAAATTGAAAACACTTGTCTGTACATCACTTCTAAGGTGTACAGTTTGTCCATTTCTATCAAAATAGTCTTCCTCTAAGTGATCCGAGCAGAGAACAGCTGTTTTAGAAGGCTCCCATTTCTCCCGACTGATACTCCTAATCGATGATCTTAGATGTTCGGGTCTCGAGAAAGGAAACCTACAAAAATTAATTGCCATTTTGCTCCCGGAATATGCAAAATAAGATACAATAAACCTAAAACTCTAAACACTACCCTAGGAAGATTCTTATGTACAGTATAAAACTCCCCGATGAAATGATTTCTCCTTCTGCTGATCGGTTGTGTTTCTACATACATAAGCTGAACACTAAGGTATATTAATACCCCGTAGAATGTTTCTTCATTCATATTTCAGATAAACACATATTTAAATTGAATCTTGTAATCCACAAGTATACTACAAGGCAACGAACCTAAATTCGTAAAATACACTACTATTTGCTTTGCAATAACAAAGCACAGAACACTCGTGGAACTATAATCGAGAGGCCTGGCATCACTGAACCAAATACAGTAGAGATGATACGCGACACTGAGCGAGATATCGAGGGACAGCTATTGGAGCTCACTCTAGCGGATAGACCTGAATAGTACTGATTCTGTCATAAGAACACGTGTATTTTTGTGTGAAGTTTTTGGTGTTATTTATGCGTTTTCAGTGAGTTGACATAATTAAATAGTAGCGTGTGTCATTCCTTGATATCTCCTCTCAACATGAGGGGAAAGGTATGTGCTGTGTTTGGCTGCAGTAATTACGAAGTAGAGAAAAATGCGCGGTCGTTCTTCAGGTTCCCTCGTGACAAGAACATGTAAGTAATATTGTGTTTGCATATATATTCTTCCA
Organism: Anabrus simplex; assembly: GCF_040414725.1. Classification (NCBI taxonomy): domain Eukaryota; kingdom Metazoa; phylum Arthropoda; class Insecta; order Orthoptera; family Tettigoniidae; genus Anabrus; species Anabrus simplex. The sequence goes on from NC_090279.1 coordinate 39,169,830, forward strand.
GTGACAGAGATTTTTATAGTACTTCATAATCTTCTGACCTGCTCGACCCATGTTTTAACGGGCTTAAAATATAATACGCATATTTTATTGTATAGTGCAGCAGTTAACCTTCAATACCGATGTGTTGTTGTAGGTGTGATCTGTGGGTTTTGAAATGTCACACAAGCGATTTGGATAAAGTGTACAAGAAAGAAGGGATGTTACGCTTGTATAAGAATTATAAGATCTGTTCAGATCATTTCCAGGCCAGCGACTTTAAAAAATCCTCGACTATACAGCCAAGGGTACCATATGTTACATTTTTACTCTAATTGTACGTAAATATTCCTCAAAGCATCACTATCGACAACATTTTCAAACTTTTCTTTCTTTTATCCCTCTTATTCAGATTAAAGCCGGGATTTTATAGATTTTCTTTCTGTTAGTAGGCTTCATGTTAAGAGGAAAATTGTCCAGCTATTAAATGTTAATCCATTGCATCATATGTGTAAGGAATGTGCCGATATTTTTATTGACAAATGTGTTAATGTGATGATACATTGTTTTTAAATGAGGAAAAAAGACAAATCCAACCGTAAGATTTCAGGCAGGTATGCTAAAGCTAAAAAAGTAACGCATAAATGAAAGATCAAGCCATTTCACAGCAGTCCATTTCACACCTTGTTTATATGTCTAATTTCAGTCTTTGAATAATAACCTTTTAAATAATTCTTCATTCATTTATCCAGAATTGCTTTAGCAACTTCGAAGTTAATATCTCAATACCACTGTGTTTCTAGACGTAATTTATTTATCCATTTCCGTATATACATTTCCATTGATATTTGAATTTAGCGCGATTTGTTCAGGTCAAGTCACTAGGAGCGCCACCGTCGAATTGTCTCCCATTTTAGCAAGGCGAAATCCGTAAGTTTCGTGTATTGTCTCTACTGTATTTGACTGAACTAAGCATAAACAAAGCAAGCGCGCTCCGCGTGGTCTATTGCACCATGCGCCCGCTGCCATCTTACTACGCAGTCATCTTCTATTCGGCTTACTGCTACCCAAGCTACCAGCCATCCAGGTATAGAGATCAGTGGTTCCCACTTGTCTCTGGTGATCTTAATGCGCAGGTTGGACACACTAAGAATTGTTATAGTTGCCATTGTGTTAATATGTACGGTATTTGATATGATGATGGAACTGATATTGTAGATTTCACCAAGGCAAATGACTTGGTTTCTGATAATACGTTCTTCAAAAGTGCATCAATCACGTCATCACCTATACTTGTGGTGACTGCAGCAACCAAATTGACTTTATCGTTGTTCGGCACCTCGATCTCCGCCTAAGAATGGATGTGTATGTCATGTCATCTGTGTACCTCCTCAGCATAATAGAGTCATAGCAGATTTAATGCATTGTAGAAGTGAGGGAAGATCAAGTGGTGGAAGCATAAATATGAGAAGGAGACCCTAGCAGACAACATACATTTTCCTCTCATTTTCCTGAATGCAATCCAACATGTGGACACAATCTATAGATCTTTGACTACAAATGTCACAGTAAACTTGGGTACAATATAACCTAGTTCCTATTGTATTGAAAATCAAGCTTTTTTAATGGATGATTCCAGTCCAAGATGAGGTGTAGGAGAAGGCAAAGACATACTGTATATAAACTGGGTTTCACAAAAGACTGCATAACACAGGGAAATAATTGTCATTGCCAAATGTGTGGCTAAGAAATCTGTCGCTGAATCGAGGTGCACTTACTGTAATGACTTGTGTAGAAGGTGTTCATAACCATACTGACAAAGAAATCTGACATGCTCTTCATGTGATATTGAGAATGATCATGTAGTCAGATTCCCGGGCAAATGTTTCTGTTTGAGGGAATGAAGTGATCTTGTTACTTCCAGGCGTGCAGTTCAAATTGACGAACTTGCTGTATTTGCTATATCAGAGAGTCAGCCGCTGTGCATCAGAAGAGGGAAAGGGGGAAGTGAAATTGGGAGGCAGAGGTAATGCTCAATGCGAATTCACAAGTTTCTCGTTCATTTCGCATAGTCGCTTCCGAGCTCCATTAGGCAGTGTACAGTTTGTTCTAAACAAACTGACTATTATGTGAACCCCACAGAAAGAGAAGACATACTTGTACCAAGAATACAGGCAGCTTTCCAAGCTGTTCGCCACACTAAACATCCTGAACAGAGTCCAAAGTCACTCACTACTGACCATTGGGAGGGGGCCATATTGGACGTCTACTGTAATCAAACCATTGGGCGTGTTGATTCCTTCGTATAGTATTTAATTGAATTTACAATGTTGTGAGTGAACCAAAATAAGGCCAGGACCAGATAACCTTCCAGCAGATTTGTGGAGGTTGTGGCAATATAAGGAACACATTATCAGTGGGCGGACAAGCTTGTTCAGTGCCATGACTCTGGCTCTGTTCCAAGTCATTGGGTTACAAACATCCTTGTGCCTATTTTTAAGCAAAATGACAATCCAGCAGACTGGTGCAAATTACCGCCCAATTTTCCCCCAATAGTACATGAGAAGATCTTTGAGAGTATCCTTCATTATTGACTGGGTGAAATCGTCAGCATTATTACTAATCAGTGCATCTTCATTAAGGGTGCCAGAACAACTCATACAATTTTCATTGCCAAAATGCTAATTGAAAAGCACTGGGAGCATCATCAGGTGGTGTACATTGCCTTCCTTGATCTTGAAATGACTTTCAACCATGTCCCACAACGTGTGATCTGTTCTGCACTCGTGACCATGGATTTACCAGAAATGGTTATAATTTGGATCAAGATGCTATACACGAACTCCAGAGGTTGTGCATGTTGCGTTGTCAACATCTCGGAGAGCTTCTCAGTGAATGTTAGTGTGTATACCAATGTACCACTCTGTCCCTGTTGTCCTTTGTCCCCACTTAGCATGGACACCACCACATGGGACCTGAAAAGGAGTGTTCCTAGGACTCTTATATGCAGATGGTGTTGCACTTGCAGATAGACCCAGAATGGGACTGCAGCATCAAGGTGAAGATTGGTATACCTTTTTTCACAATACAAACTTAGAATGAATAAAAAGAAGAGTGAATACCTGGAGTCACCTGAACCATCTAATGGCTCCCTCCAGGTTGATTCAGGTATCTAGGATCTTGCCTACAGACTGATAGTGGGGTAGTTGTTGAAGTGCGAGGTATGACAAAGGCAGCTTGGATGAGATGAAGGGAGGTCACACTCTGTGACGGAATGATGTCACTACATCTGAAGTCCAGAATATACTGCATGGTACTACATCTTGTTGCTGTGTACGGTGTTGAATGTTGACAGACTGAGAATGGTATGGAGTAGAAATTATACAACATAGAAATGTGCATAATCCATTAGTTGATGGGCATCGCACTCCTGCATCACGTAAAAAAGACACCATTCACCAGCAAATGGGCATCGCACCCATCACTCGTGAGACATAGGACGTATCACCAATGGTATGGTCATGTCCTATTGCAGTACCTGATGCAGTTGACAGTTTCATCCAATCTTTTGAAATTACGTTGCAGTGTCCACATGGACCTACAATAATGAATAGACATTGAAAATGAGATACAAAAATTCAAAACTAGAAATGCTGCTGGGATTGGTAAAATTTCTGGGCATGTACGAAAGTCAGTTTGTTGAGATATAAAACCAAATCTGTAATGGTTAACACTAGAATGGCCAAACTTTCGTCATACCTATAATGGCTGCAGGCGGTCGTTTTGACCGCTGACGCTTACTGACATATATCTAGCATCCAGAATCTGGGAAACTTGCAAATGTCAACAATTTATTTTAAAACAACATAGTTAACCATTGGGATGTATTGTATACAGATAAATCCATTGTTAAATATTAATAACTGATCATATTTTCTCACTTCTAATAGGTAAGAACGAAATATTTTGGCAGATTTGGTATTGAATGCCTTTGTGAAAACTTATGACAAAAATAACAGTCACTATTTGTTTACAAGCTTATTCAGGCACTTGACAAGCAATTTATGGAAGTTATTACCTTACACAAACATATTCCACAGACTACATTGTTGCACGATGAACACATGTCAGAGGTTTTGTTTTGTTTACAATTTGAGTTCACTTGACATTGTCGTCTCTTATGACTGGCACACTGTGGACTTGAGTCTGAGGCTCATGCTGAAGTGTAGGGAGTTCAATCAACCAGGATCTTGTCTTCACAAAGTTAGATCTTAGTTCTCTTATTACTTCAAGAATATAATCATGTCGAGGTATTCTCTGTCCCGTAACTTCCTTGTAGACTATCCACAAATTTATTGCTGCTAGTTCAAGTACATTTTAAAATACATATACAGGCCACCTTCAGCACCCTGCTCTAGTGGTGAATTTATGCACCATTTGATCAGCTACGTCCACACCATTCATAGTTCTGTTATAAAATTCAGTAGTACTAGCGAGCTTCTTGTTATCTTCACTGACATGAATGCTCGGGTTCAGAGTGCTTAGCAGAAGTACATTCTTGTTCACTTTTCCTTGATGTACTGTGAGAGTAATCTGATCTTCCTTCTGAAGTACAACAGTCTTGCACTGGTTCATATGTAGTGCTTTGATTGATTCCAGGATTTCCTTCCTCACTTGATTGATTGTTCCAACAATACTGGTTTTCTTCTCTTTCAGTCTCTCAGCCATCTTTACCGATATAAAGAAGTTATCAGGGGTCACGTTATGTCCTTACATGAGATACGGGTCCGTAAGTTTGATGACAACATTTTCAGACAGTGACTCATTGGGAGGTCGCATTTCATCTTTCCCAAGATAAGGAAACCCATTGCACACATACTTAGAATCAACGTCTACCAGTAGCCAGAATTTTATGCCGAATTTATCTGGCTCATTAGCCATGTACTGCGTGAACCTGCACCGAGCTTTGCTGGGGAAGTGTTGTTCATCAGCTGTGACATTCATTCCTGATTTACAGCATGCATAACAATTTTCAATAAATCTATTCCAAATAGCAGACGCCAAAGCAAATTTATCTGTTTGCAAACAACTGGATCTAGTTTCACGGAGATCAAAGCGCAAATACCTTTGTATTTCTGTGAACCTGTTTCTTGCCATAGTGTTAATGAAAACAGTGGGACCCCATAAAGAAGACCACATATGATCTACGGCTAGACTGGTAGGTTTATAAGCTCCACGGGCATGTAACTAAGCAATAAAAGCATCTAATTCTTCCAAAGAAATAGACCAATTATTATCCATTGCCTGTCCATGAGTTTCCTTCTCTGTGCACATCTTTATATGTTTCAATATGGATGCGCCAATGAACATACGCCAGGCACTAACCTTGCTATTAGTCTCTACATTATGCTTAACATGAGAAGTAGGCCCTGCTGCCTCTTTCAGTACATTCTAGGCAGTTATCCTTCCAGGCCAGTTCCCACTACTGTTGATAACAGTCCAAATAGGTGTCCCATCCTTACCACATAACTGACCGTCTGGTGCAAATTAAGGAGACTTTACCAGTTCATGACCTCTCTCACCTCGTCCCCTTCCTCTTCGAATAGGTTGCCCGCTGCTAAGAGATCGTCCTCTGCTGCAAGATTTATTACGGCTAGTTGAAGGAGTAACTGCGTCTATTGTAGGTATGAAGTCCACTGTATGCATATTTTCATTAGCTGAGTCACTATCACTATCCGACATATTACCACACTGTTGAGGTATAAAATCCTCATCATCACTCATTGCGTCTTTATCTGATAATGTATCTTCGTCACCTGATTCGTCTTCTCCTACCTTTCCAGGTTCTACTGATAATTGAACAGGAGTAAGTTTTTGCCGCCGAGCCATTATCACGCACTATACTACACAAGGGACAGGCTCTAACTCGTCCACTCGCGACCAGTGCTAGAGACATACTATTTAGCTACATCATACGCCCGTATAGTGCCCCTTGTAAATATATCGCAGGAAGCTAGCAGTGAGCAGAATAGAACTCTCCGTATCAAGGAAGTAAAGCGTTCAAAATGACCGCATGTGGCCTTCCTAGGTATAATGGACAATATCTGTGTTCCCTTATCATCTACGGATATCATTTTTGGCGTGAATGTACTTAACCCTAAAAGATTAAAACTCACAAAAGCATAGCCTCGTGTGTAAACATGTACGAGCATGGAAACACCTTGAAATTGGCTAACTGTCAAATTCTAGTGTTAATTGATTATTCTAGTGTTAGCTGCCTCTGTGGATCAGCGGTAGAGTGTCGGCCTCCGGATCCCAAGATAGCGGGTTCAAACCCGGCAGAGGTAGTTGGATTTTTGAAGGGCGGAAAAAAGTCCATTCGACACTCCATGTCGTACGATGTCGGCATGTAAAAGATCTCTGGTGACACATTTGGTGTTTACCCGACAAAATTCATTAAATCTCAGCCATAGACGCCCAAGAGAGTTTCGGTTTACTCGGTCTGCCATCTAGTGGGGGCCTAGAGTAAAACGGAACGTCGAAATTGACGAGCAGACAGCCAGATGGCGTCAAATTGAAATGTCTGCACACGGTAGCTGAGGCTATACGATTATTATTATTATTATTATTATTATTATTATTATTATTATTATTATTATTATTATTATTATTATTCTAGTGTTAATTGATTAGCGTATGTATGTAGCAGCTATACCAGATGAATGAAGAATTAGTGTAGAAAATGTGATAAACATAAAGCCAACAATTACACACTAGTCATCTCGACTGGTGTTGCATGCAAGTCCTTGGAATGCATGCTTTCTAATTGTATTTTACACATTTACAAAATTACCAACTGGTTCGATAGAAGGTAGTTCAGGTTTAGGAAACATTATTCCACTGAAGCTCACATTGTAGATTCCAGCAAGATATAGCAGATATAGTAGATTCATGAGGTCAGATGTATCACAATTGACATATCTAAGGCTTTTGATAGGGTAGATCTTTGTAGACTACTGACAAAAATTAGTGCAATTGGGCTAGATAAAATAGTGGCTCAATGGTTGGTCATAATGCTGTGGCCACATTATTAGAGTAAACATTAACAAATTGACAATTGAACACATGGGATGTTACCAATTTTTAATTTATGACTTTAATACTTGGTATATATCCCCTGAACTTTAATGAGTCACTTGATTTGACTGGGCAGACCCTCAATGAGTATTTTATGCTGACTCTTTAAATCGTCATCATGAAACCAGATCTGAATGAGCTTCTCAATCAAGCCAATTCTTGTTGTTATATTTCTTTTTTGGATTTCTTCTTTGCTGTTGCCCAATGTTTTTCTATGAGGTTCATGTCTGTACTGTCTCCAGGCCAATCAAGCAATTTTGCATTGTTTCCCTTTAAAAAGTCCATTACTTTTTTTGCTTTGTGGCAAGGAGCACCATCTTTCTAAAAAATAAATTCACTTAGGCCAAACCACTCTTGCACCTGAGGTAGCAACGGGTTTCTAATACTACACTGTTCACGTCTCATAGTTCCTTCAACAATATATAATCGTCCACAGCCATACCAAGAAAACACACTCCAGACCAGCACTGAAGTTGGATGTTTCACACTCTGCTTTACACAATCTGAATGGAATACTTCTCCTTCTTTTCTTCTGACATATTGACTTGTCTCTTCTTCAACAGTAAATACCAATTGGTCACTAAAACAAACCTGAAATAAAAGAAACAAATAAGCCTTACATTAAATGCAGTAAGTTGTACAGTTTCAAAGAAAAATTTCACACTTGTACTGAACTATAGGTTTACATCAGTTAGTTTGGGTTAAAAATGGAATAATGAGTGATGATTTAGGAATTACAGTTGTCATGGACTTGCCTTTTTCCATTCATTAGATCACCGATTCTGGAGATTCTTCGCCGACTGGAACCTCTTTGCAGCCATAGCAGGAGTAATCTTTGCTTTTTTTAAAGATCGTCTTGCTTTTATTCCAGCATTAAACAGCTCTCGTCTCACAGTCCTGGCTGATATGAATGACCCATACTCTGCTAATTTCTTGCGTAAATCTGAACTAGTAACCTTGCGATTGTTTACTGACAATTGAATCAGTTTTCGCTTACTCCTCGGGGTTAGTTTCTTCTTTTCCACACAGTTTCCAACATATTGACATTTTGTCCTCTCTTGTCTTCACATTTTTAATTCTACTAACAGATTGCTGTGATATTTGCAATCCAGAAGCTATTTCTTGCTGCAAATAATGTTTGTCAACAAATAGCTTTCTGATAATGCCTAGCTTTCTTGGCGAAAGGTCCTTTCATCTCCCCATCACCTCTAAATTTGTCAGTTTTCTAGAACCACCCTTAAGAATTGTCAACTGAACTTGTGAATAGTATCAATAATGCATGTAATTTACAGAGTGCACAATCTTAATGATAGGTCACATTATTTACTTCCATATAGCAACAATATGCATATGTAGATGATAAACAACAGAACATGAGCACTAACAAAAATGACACAAAACCATCTGAATAATGTAATTACATTGTGGTTCTTACTGTAGCCACTATATGAAAAAAAGATATTACTGAGGACAGGGATATCCCAAGGGGTAACTTTACCACCAAACATGTTCAAGGATTAGGCTGTAAAGGCCGATAATTTACATAAAGGTAGAAGTATATCTTTTACCCTAATAATTAGCCCACATCTGGCGTATTTCTAGAAAATAGGACTCAGAGCATTAGAGTAGGTGAAGTTATATTTGATGCTATAACAAGTTTGTGATTGGGTCCCACAGGGCAATATTATGAGACTTTTCTTATTTTATGGAATAGTTCCTCTCATGCAGAGGCTGCCTCGCGACAAAGTATACTTTTACATTTAATTTTAGAAGAGAAATAGATATACTGTACTTGAGAAATGTTGAAGGTAACCTAATTGTAACAGTGATTTCTTAGAATTATCAGTGAACCCCTTAAGGCTGTGATGGCAATCTCCTGTAATGTTATAAATGGCAGAGACATCTGTTTCCAGAAATTAGCGGCAAAAGCGGGAATCGTTCCCCTAGCTCCAATCATCAGACCTACTATGTCGATTTCCTCTATCTGGTATTTCTCCCTGTAGTAAGGAATTGTTGGTAAGTAAATATTCCTCTTCTTGAGGTTAACATCTCAGAGCTGCGACTTATGGCTCTCAAAGCGAATTGTGAGGTCGATGATGTAACCTCTCTTCTTATTCTTGAAAGCAAAGATGTCAATCCTTCTGTGGCTTCCGTTGTCCACTAAGCCATGAACCTCTTCAAATACCTGGAAACCATGGTCTTTTAGCGTTGTCGCAATTATCGAGCGGATGTTATGATGACGCGTATTCCTTAAAAGTTCACCATGAGGACAAGATCCCAGAACATGCGCAAGTGTTTCAATCTCCTTGAGGGTGGAAAGTAAGGTTGCATGTTTCACAAATAGTGAATTAAACCTCTCTGGTTTAATTATTGTGTTGATGGCGTACAAGTTCCTCTGTAAGTTGCTAGGTTTTCATAATAAGGGTTGATCTTCATTGCGGTAATCACATAACCAGGACTGAAAATAAAATTTACAGAACACATAATTATGAGGGTATTTAGGGGTTGTAAAGGAGAGGAGATATAAATGTCCACAAAGGCCACAATGATAGTATGAGACTGTCAGCAGTATTACTTGATTAGAGAACAGGAAATAATCCACAGAAACAGCTCTATTTCTTGTAGGTGATATCTGACAAAAGAGTTGTGTTATAAAGATATTGCAAAGTTTCAGTTGGGAAGACTTGGAATAAGGACACAAGCTGTTCAATTAAGCAGTATATTCTGAGATGTCATTGGAGAGATGGCTTGGAATGACACTAGTTGATGAATACATTTTAGTCATATTCTTTATATGTAGGAAAGGTCACAACATGAAGATAAGTTGGAATCCAAGGGGACAAATTTTGGCAAATGTTCACTTATAAGATGATTTGGCGATTGGAAAATTTACCAAGGGAGTAGTTTCATACATTTCCACAATCTTTTTCTACATAAACAACCAACAGCCCTAAATTCCATTGATTGATTGATTGATTGATTGATTGATTTACACTGACTGACAGTGACAATGCAACACCAAGGAGGAGTGGTTCGAAAGGGATGAAAGTTGGGGAAAAACAGAGACGGCACGGATGAATAATTGATGTTTATTTCAAACCGATATGCAGGTTACACAATGCGCACGGCATCGACTCAGTAGGATGTAGGACCACCGCGAGCGGCGATGCACGCAGAAACACGTCGAGGTACAGAGTCAATAAGAGTGCGGATGGTGTCCTGAGGGATGGTTCTCCATTCTCTGTCAACCATTTGCCACAGTTGGTCGTCCGTACGAGGCTGGGGCAGAGTTTGCAAACGGCGTCCAATGAGATCCCACACGTGTTCGATTGGTGAGAGATCCAGAGAGTACGCTGGCCACGGAAGCATCTGTACACCTCGTAGAGCCTGTTGGGAGATGCGAGCAGTGTGTGGGCGGGCATTATCTTGCTGAAACAGAGCATTGGGCAGCCCCTGAAGGTACGGCGGCCGCAGCACATGCTGCACGTAGCGGTGGGCATTTAACGTGCCTTGAATACGCACTAGAGGTGACGTGGAATCATACGCAATAGCGCCCCAAACCATGATGCCGCGTTGTCTAGCGGTAGGGCGCTCCACAGTTACTGCCGGATTTGACCTTTCTCCACGCCGACGCCACACTCGTCTGCGGTGACTATCACTGACAGAACAGAAGCGTGACTCATCGGAGAACACGACGTTCCGCCATTCCCTCATCCAAGTCGCTCTAGCCCGGCACCATGCCAGGCGTGCACGTCTATGCTGTGGAGTCAGTGGTAGTCTTCTGAGCGGACGCCGGGAGTGCAGGCCTCCTTCAACCAATCGACGGGAAATTGTTCTGGTCGATATTGGAACAGCCAGGGTGTCTTGCACATGCTGAAGAATGGCGGTTGACGTGGCGTGCGGGGCTGCCACCGCTTGGCGGCGGATGCGCCGATCCTCGCGTGCTGACGTCACTCGGGCTGCGCCTGGACCCTTCGCACGTGCCACATGTCCCTGCGCCAACCATCTGCACCGTGGACACATCCCTATGGGTATCGGCTGCGATTTGACGAAGCGACCAACCTGCCCTTCTCAGCCCGATCACCATACCCCTCGTAAAGTCGTCTGTCTGCTGGAAATGCCTCCGTTGACGGCGGCCTGGCATTCTTAGCTATACACGTGTCCTGTGGCACACGACAACACGTTCTACAATGACTGTCGGCTGAGAAATTACGGTACGAAGTGGGCCATTCGCCAACGCCGTGTCCCATTTATCGTTCGCTACGTGCGCAGCACAGCGGCGCATTTCACATCATGAGCATACCTCAGTGACGTCAGTCTACCCTGCAATTGGCATAAAGTTCTGACCACTCCTTCTTGGTGTTGCATTTGCTCTGTCAGTCAGTGTATGTTTTTTCTCTTAATACGATGTAAGGAGAGGGATATTTCTATGGTAATTATTTAAGGCATTGTCCACTTTTTGGGATAATGATGGGAATAATGTGGGATTATTTGGTAATGTAGTGAAGTGTTTTGGGAAAGAAAGTATATAGGAACATGGAAATGAACAAACAGGTGACAATTCATATGTAGAAAGATGGGAACAGGGGAATGTGAATGTGAGAGGATAAGGAAATTAGCTAAACATTATGGAGATAGGGATCAACAGAAAGAGAAAGAAAAACAAGAAATGGTTTTGTGTAATGATTTGGAGATGGTATTTATTAAGATTTTTTTTCCTAAATTGTACATGTACACATACACAGATGTGTCTCCATCCCCACACAAATGTGTACATAAACTCTGCTGAATATTCACAAATATTTAGTCAATTTTAAAATTTCATGTTTACAAATGTTCCTCCTTCTCTCTTGCTACCTTGTCTACTGCTATCCTACAGTGTTTTCTTTTTCAGTTCTTATCTTTCTTATCAGTTGTCTGAAAACCAGTGGCAAAAGGGACTCGGGTTAGGACGCAGCAGGTCATTATGCAAGTTGGGTTCCAAAAAGGGTAAAAAAAATAAAAATAAATGCAATGTAAATTTTAATCTAATAGCAGTTGTATAGTATTGTTTGAAGTAATTGCACATGTTTTATATGATTTGATTATGTTTCTAAATACAAAAGATATTATGAATAGAATTTTGTGAATATAATGTAAATTTAATAAGGGTGAGCTGTGTGTTTAATAAAGAAAATTAGTGTAAGTTGTATAATACTGCATTTTAGGAAATTGTCTTCTTCTCTGTTCATTTAACATTTAGTGCTTCATAATAATATATTTGTTTGTACCATTTGCACCAAGGTAGACACCTCTTTTGCATTTAGAGTGATTTTGATTTGATTGTACCTTTCCATTCTTATATTTTTAAAATGGGAGATTAATTATACTCTACTTGTGCAACTATGAAATTTATTTTCTCAGCTGTTTCTTGTTTAGGCTTATATATTTTTATTCCCTTCTTTATTCTACTCCTCTTATTTCTTACTTATAGCCGTTCGAAGATATTAAGGAGGAGATATTGATAGAAGAACATACAGATGATCAGCTGTTGCAATACATCAAAGGAGAAACAAAGTATGTACACTACAAATCCTACACAGTAAGGAATATATTTTACCTATTCACAGTTGTGTTCTGTGGTGGTTGGTATATCTCCAAAAAGTTTTTTCATCAGTTTAATCCTTTCTTTACAAGGTTACATTTAAATATGAGTATCAAAATAATTATATTGGTTAAAATTATCTATAATATTCAGGAACATTAAGATCATATTTAATGTTCTGTCATGTAGTTTCATTGAATAAATATCTACAAAAAGAAACTCTGATAAAGCTAGATATTTAAGCAACAATGAAAAATGGACAAAGGGGTGACAAGTCAAGTCATGTATAGAAATATGGGAACAGGGGAATGTGAAGATAAGAGGATAAACAAAATAGCTAGTCATTGTGGAAATGTCACGGTCACTGCATCATTTGTTCATCACATTCTTATCATCTGCAATGTGGTCTGCAACTATTACCTCCAGATATTCTCAGTAATTTTGTACGTTCGCACCAACAGTGACACACAGAAAAAGTCATGTTTGTAGATTGTAAACTAAATCTAGAAACTCAATATTGTTAAGTTTTATATTTTTGCTAATTTTTCAGGATATAAGAAAAGTGTATAAAATAATTATGAATGATGGTATAAATAATTATTTCTGTCAGTACCTTAGTTATGACCTCCTTGATACATTCAGTCTGTACTGTAGCTACATTTTCAATTTTCTTGTCTTTTATAGCAATAAATTTATTTTGGATCCACCTGGTTCTTGCATAGAAAATATTTATTTCACGTATCTCTGTGTTTTTACTTGCCAAAAACCATATTTTGCAAAACAAATGACAGTATTTCAATTTGCAAACACTTCATAGTAATTATATTAAATAACACTAGAATGTGTATATTGTTCTCCTAGCTGTTCAATACAATACAATCTTCAAAGTTACGACTTTGTCCTTATGAAATATTAGCTTAAAATTAATACATTTCATGGTACATGTTTCGCCTATCCATTGTAGGCATCATCAGCCATATTTTACCTTATGAATAGATCACGTACCTGATTGGGAATGACTTATGAATACTGTTAAAAACTATATCTTCTAAAACGGATTGGAGAACATTAGATAACTAATACAAAATAAAGTGTGGTATACTATTATTTAACAATATTGTGTTAATATTGGAGTCTAAAAGGGTGGAATTCATTTGAAGATTACAACACTGATATTAAAAAATATTATATTAAAGAAAAAAATCAGAAAGCACATTACATTTGATTGTCAAAGGGCATGTTATTGAAAACTTGAAGAGAGTTGAGCATTGGTGGTGGTAGTTGGTACTTGAAGTTTCTATTTATATGCTTATAAATTTTGAAGAATTTACATATGGTCTGGTTCTTTTTAGGATGAGGATATTAGTTGAAATGCTGGTGCCGTAGGCTATATTGAAGTTTGTGAAGACGTCATTAGGCCATCTTCTTTAAAGTAGTGATATGTGTAGCTTTTATTGTTGAACAAGTTTGGGTGAGCATACTAGTCAAAAGGGAATGTTGTTGTCAGTAGCCAAGTGTGTGATGGAATTCTGTAATTAAGAAATTATTTGAATTTAATGAAATATCATATTTGGAATAAAGGGGCTGAATAGTGGAAGTTAAATGGAAAGTGTTAATACTTAGCCCTTTGACCGCTGAGATGTTAACTTATGTTGATGGCTTTAGAGCAACTGGCAATCGCCGAGCGTTTACTTCGCGTAGTGTATTTGTGAAGTCTTGGTGGAGGGGGTTGAGGTTGAGAAGGCGTGGCTAAGGGCCTATGCGCTGCGTGCAAGGAGGAGTTGTCGGCAGCGGGAGAAGGGGCAGGGGATTGGTGGGAGTGATTACTGATTTGGTGTTAAATATTTTATAAAAATTGCTCTTCAGAAGGAATGGGTTTTTTAATAGAATTGGAATCTGTTCATAAAGAGGACTTTTGTTATCTATTACGTCATTTAAGTTTTTGTCTATGTTGAATTGTTGATCTAGGAAGATGTATAAGTTTTCATATTCTGTCATGAGTTTACATTTTTCAATTGTTTTTAAGATTTGTAGGTCCTGATCTATTGTTGTAAATTTGTGACCTGTTTCCCTCATGTGGTTACTCATCGCAGAGAAATTACGTTTTTGGGCGTTATAATGTTCTGCATATCTAGTTGAGAAACAGCGGCCAGTTTGACCGACATAATAAAAATTACATATTGAGCATCTGAGTCTATATATACCTGAGTTTGAATATTTGTTATTAGTTGAATTGACTGAGTTATTATTAAAAAATAAATTTCGATTTGTTTTTTGCATTGTGTAAGTGATCGTGTTTTTTTAAAGGTTTGGTAATTTGATGGATTTTTGGGTTGGTAAATGTGAACTTTGCGAATTTTGGTTTGTTGGCTTTAATTGGTGGAAGGTTTGTGGTTAATTTTAGTCTAACTTTATTAGTGATTTTGTTGATCACATCTGGATTGAACCCATTGA
This sequence comes from Anabrus simplex, assembly GCF_040414725.1. Lineage (NCBI taxonomy): Eukaryota > Metazoa > Arthropoda > Insecta > Orthoptera > Tettigoniidae > Anabrus > Anabrus simplex. The sequence goes on from NC_090279.1 coordinate 39,184,981, forward strand.
ATTTGGCTGTTTCTTTTATGAAATCTAATTCATTTTTTAGATTATTCAGTGAAAGAGGGATTTTTAATGCCCTGTATACTAAACTGCAATAAGTGGCTTTTTTATTTTCCACTTGCTTCTCATTTACTCCATTAACTATAAAAACGAATCCTTGCACCCAAATTCCCATCAATAGGAAGCAGCCATGGCCCTAATTAAGGTACAGCCCCAGCATTTGCTTGGCATGAAAATGGGAAACCATGGAAAACCATCCTCAGGGCTGCCGACAGTGGGGTTCGAACCCACTATCTTCCGAATATTGGATACTGGCCGCACTTAGGTGACTGCAGCTATTGAGCTCGGTGACATAGGCTTTAGGGGAGAGAATTTGAATATACTGAGTTGAATGTTAGGATATGTAAAATATCCATTGTATCCCATTTTTATAACAGAATATTCATCAGTCTGCTTCTTCTTATTTTGCTTGTTTGGTGTATACCTGCCTGGTGGCAGGGTCCGGTGTTGTGATTCATTGTCTCCAGTTAGTTTTGCTCTTGGACCATGTCTGTATGTAGTCTCACAGCTTTCAGGTCGTTGTGCACTTTATCTGTCCTATGCTGTCTTGTCCGTCTCTTGCACCTCTTTAAACGGACATGCTGTGTATACGCTGATGGTGCAATGCCAAAATGTTTTCTAAAACTGTAACATCATTTGAAATGTTGTGCAGTCTTGTTGTGCCATGCTTCCACCTAAGCATCTTCGTATCCATGATGCTTTATTGGCGTTCTACCTCTTTTACTGGCCAGCATTCATTGTCGTAGTAAACAACAGGATGGATAATAGTTTGGTAGATCTTAGATTCCAGATGGTTCTTCATCTGACGGTCGCAAGGGCTTCCGTTGTCATTCTCCTCTTCATTCAAGCTTTGTATATCCATAAGTTGACTTCATCAATAAGTCGGCCATTATCGGGGATTGTGGAGCTAAGGTACTTACATTTCTCTGCTCGTGCTATATCTTCACCGTCAACATGCATGTTTCCAACTTCTCGACGATGTAACGTCATGTATTCTGTCTTCTTTTTGTTGAGGCGCAGGACATATTGCGCTAGTCAATTGTTCCTGTCTTCTGTTTGACGCTGGACATCAAGCTTATTCTCTGCAGCCAGAATGACATCATTTGCATAGAGAAGTGTCCATGGTATAGGACTGTCAAGTCTGATGTAATGGAGTCTGTCACAAGAATGAACAGCAGTGGTGATAAGACAGGGCCTTGGCGGACTCCTACAGTTATGTGATATTCATTAGACGCTCATGCGACAGGTTGAACATGCCAGAGAAACAGGGTAAATTAAATAATTATTTTGTTTATTACTTTTCCATTTAAAATTTTACTTCCTTATTCACGGAGTTCTCTCCAACAGGAACGGCTACCGGCACTCCACGTTATAATTATCACGAATGACTGCCACTCAAAGTAAGGAACACAAACTAAGGAGCAATCTCACGCAGGATGAATAAGAATCCAATTTTAGAAATTACTTGCTCAATAACATGCTCAAAATTCCATATGAGCAAGGGGAAATCATACAATTAAATAAAATTGTCACACTAGGTTGACAGTCTCCAAGAAGGGAATTCACGACATTAATAAAAATCAACCACAACAGTCGCATACTGTCATGGCAACGCACACACACCATGAACAAAGTCATTGCAATGTTTCAACAGTCACAATGGCCATAACTACGAAGGAGCGAAGCACAATGTTACAAGTAAAAATCAAAGAATGAACCAGGAAAAAAAGAAGACAGAGAGAATTAAATGAATTTTCCATCCTCTTTGTTAGAACTCAAATGGCTTAAAACTTTACATAGTGGGGTGATTTGGTAGCAACCATTAATAAAATAGTACGCTATCTTTTCAACCATTAAGTAATAATTCAGCTTCAGCCCAGATAAATGTAACACAAGTTTAAGTGCATGATCAATAGCTTGGATACCTCTCTATATATAAATTAATTATACAACGAACCTGATTTTTTCTTGAATTACAATAATAAATATTTGTAGCCGAGATATGAAGACGGTATGCTACTAGGAGGCCAAAATGCCACACTATACAAATAGGGTTTCAAAATAGATGGATGCCGAAAGAAGTTCCTGTTCACTAAGGCCCAGAAGGAATTCTGCTAAAGTAGAGATGACGCCATAGCGCCATGTTAATACTCACATAGATGTGATATCATATTTAAGAAAAATAAATAATTCATACTGTCTGGGGACGCTCCCATGAGGAAGATGTTGAACACCACAATCATACTGAAGGCGAGAGAAGGAGGCCTCTCACTAATATCCTTTATCCGTTATCCATTACACAGTCCGAAATCCGCTCCCGCATGGGACACAAGACACACTGACGATCCATCTCCTTCAAGTAACAACACCTTAATGGCGTTTCACGCCCGGCTTGATGGGTAATGAAGAGGTCCCAACACAGAAAGCTCTCATTGGTTAGTGGGCGGAGCATTGCAGTATGAACTCTCCGTAGAGAGGGTAGCACATACAAGGAACTTTTCTTTCCATAAGGTTAAACCAACACATTGAGCGCTAAGCTCGGAGAGTATATGAATTAAATAAACCAAAAATAGTGAGGGAAGGTAAAGAAAGATGGTTTGTAGAAAATTAGGATTATAGGACACGAATTTCAATGGCGATTAGCCCACACCTAAAATGGTAGGGGAGAAGGTGAATCAATACGACACCTCCGTGTCAAACATAACACCTTGTTTCTTCGTAGAGCAATTACACCCTCTCAACAAGGTGTTCTGGAATGGCATGTTCTTGTAGTGTTGACTGATTAGGTTATGAAGTACCCGATGGAAGGCTTTCTCGGGGTGCAGAAAGTCGTGATGAAGCCTCTTATCCTTTTCACAGTGTATATCAAGTAACAGCCCTGCTGCGTGAGTTGCTCCTGTTGTGCCACAATTGTACACAAATCCAGCTTGGCTTGTTGAATGTTTGGCTAAATCGTTAATCCTGTTGTCGAAGATTTGCTCGAAATATGTCATTGCATGGCTCAGAAGTGCGATTGGGTGGTAATTAGAAAAATTTACAGGGCTTTCCTTATTTTCGAATGGTTACTCTGTCGCCAATCTGTTGGTTTTTGACCTTCTTTGATGATCTGGTTAAAAATCTTGCTTTAGCCGCACTGCTGCACACCCCGTTTCGAGAGACAAGCTCTGCCGGAAGATAATCGAGACAGATGGCTTTCCCTGGTTTCATTTCCTTCAGTATAGCCTTAACTTCGGTGACGTACATTTCCTACAATAGAGCTTCTACAGCGGAGGTGATTGGGATTGGTAGGTGCGGAAATTCCAAGATTGACATTTTGTCGAAGTAGTTCCGCCAGTGTACTCGCGCTTACCACCAGTCGAGTAGCAAACCATCTGTTTCCTCATTGATGCCGTAAAAACGTTGGACTTCTTCCATTTTGTGATTCCTCGATTTGATTAGCCGTTAAATATTCCGCTCGTTTCACATATAGACCTGCTTACCAGTTTGCTTTTGTTAGACCAATGACCTCATCCACTTTACTACTGGCTGCTTTGTAGGCTTTCCAGCGTTTAAGAAACTCGTGGTACAGCCGTTTCTTCAACCATACTGCATACTTAAGGTGGCCATATACATTAGGAATAATTTTTCTAAAGAGTAATCTCCAGCAATGTTAAATTTTTCTGTTGTTTTATCATGGTCAAACTAAGAAATTTTGAGGTTCATTATACACAAATTTTATGTTAATTGTTTATAAAAAAATTATTTGTTGCTATTTATACTGGGGTGCTTAAAGTATTCTATCTCACATTAAAACCAAAATCCATGAAACTAGAACAAAAACAATCTAACTTACATGGGGAATGTTCCCTACCACTTTTATTTAATTAGTCACAAGCAAGGATTTTAAAATTATATTACAATTTAAGTTTCTTGAAAATTTGTTAAACAAAGTTTTTAAAATGTTGTTAAAATTACATTTTTATTAATATCGTTTTCTCAGTGCTACGGAACATAGATACATGTATTAGCTTTAATTTGAAATAAAAATCAAGCAGATACCATTTCAAAGTCAAAGCACTTTGAATGACTTCAAATGTCAAGAAACAAATTAACCCGTTGCGTGGGCGATGCGGCGAGATCCGCGGCTACAAGTCGCTTGCTCGGTGGAGAACGCGGATATATCCGCCGATTCAAATTATATTTTTTTCTCAGTTGCCTGCCTGCAGAGGTTTATTTTCTTTTCAGCAGCGTATTCCGGATGAATTTGCCCTCCGTTGTGAATTTTTTCAACTATATTCTCCCAATACCAATGTGTCATCCATGAGTTGCAACATAAAGGACGCAACAGACGTCCGGGCAAGAACGACCTAAGGCATAATAGCTCCGCGCTGAAGCTTTAGCTCATCGCCTAATCGTCCCTTGGATGTAATAATATTGCTGTTGAAGGGATTTCTAGAGATTATGACACTGAAAAGACCTTTCTGATGGCATTTTAAAACTGTGACCTCATTTAATATCCCCCTTCCATCACGACTGGAATGTGTGTTTATCGTGAGTTACACAACATTTTATTATCGTACGCATCCGTAATATTTTATGATTTCCGTCCAAACTGCTGAGACCAGGGTTCTATTCGATCCCTTTTTCTTTCTTTTTTTCCCGCTAAAATATCTATAACGAATTACCGGCCCCCACTGTTAGAGGAAGATGATTTACGGGCCATGATAAACGAAATGTTGGAATTTAGTGGAGAGAACTGTGATATTAGTGAAGTAAGTTCTGCCGAAGGGGAATTCGTAAGTGACAGGAAATTACCTGGAATAAGTACTGCAGGCTCGAATATACAGGGTTTGGGCGTAGCTGATGCGAATGTTCAGCAGTCGCAAAAGAGACAACCCATGTTCGATTCCAGTTCAAGTAGCGATCATGACAGTGACAGTTGTGACGATAATACTGATTACAATCCAACCATTGCAAGTTCTTCATCAACTTATACTGAAAATGGACAAAGAAATTCCAGCTTTGATCCAAATTTCCACCGTCATGTAAAGAGAGTGTTTTAGGGGAAATAAAACTGAGCGAAATATTTTAATTACTTTTTTATGACGAGATATGCCAGAACATAGCTGAACAGACAAAAGATGCCGAGCAAAAAATCGCATATAAAACCCAGTTTAGTAAGACGAAAAGAAGGAATGGAGATCAAGACCGTGTCCGAACAAATCAGGACGAAATAAAGCTTCTTATGGCCATACTGTTGCCGCAGGGGATTGTACAGAAACCTAAATGAGGACACTATTTCTCGCAGTCGCTTGTTCACTACGCCTGTTTTCTATGAATTGATGACATAGAAGAATTTTTTTCTCGCCAGATTGAGTGGCCTGGCCGGCCTCCTGACCCCAACTTGGCAGGTTCGATTCTGGCTCAGACCGGTGGTATTTGAAGGTGCTCAAATACGTCGGCCTCTTGTAAGTCGATTTACTGGCATGCAAAAGAACTCCTGCGGGACTAAATTCCGCCACCTCAGTGTCTCCGAAAACCGTAAAAGTAGTTAGTGGAACGTGAAGACAGTAACATTATTATTATTATTATTATTATTATTATTATTATTATTATTATTATTATTATTATTATTATTATTATTATTATTTCCTCCACAACATTATACATATCTCTGACAATGAGGTGAATAATGCACAACTTTCTCCAAAAACATACGAGATAAATCCAGTATTTGAACACCTGTTAGCAAAATTTTCGAAAGCTTATACCCCTGGTGGCAAAATGTCAATTGATGAGAACCTCTTGCTATGGAAATGCTGGCTAGGGTGGAAAGTTTACATAAAAAAACAATCGCGTTTCGGAATGGAGTTATATACATTATGCGAAGGCGAGACAGGTTATATAACATGACCCGCTTCCGTGTGTATCATTATGAACAGCTGTAAGAGAGATAACACTGTGAAGACTGTAAATACTGTAAATATTACCTGTATTGTAGTGTAATATAGTCCATTTATGTGACTTAGTAATTGTAGGGAGGCTATATAAACTTGATCCCTCGAAAGCACTAACCAACATAACAGAAAATTTCATAAGTATTATAATTTATTCCATTACACATCTTTTAAGTATATGTAAACTTTGTAAATCTATAGTTTATGTATATATATATAGAAACATTTATTTCCAGACAGAGATTGATAGTAAACTGCCTAAAATATTCAGGTGAAAGTTACTGTATAAACAAAAACCATAGCTTTGCTGTTAGGAAGAAGCAATCTCGATATCACAGTGTGAAAGTACTTAGTACGTTTTTGCACAAAGTATTGAAAAATTAATATAACATAATTTTTCAAGAATTAAATACATTATATTCAAGTAAATATTTCTCTTTTGGCCCTTCAATAGTTAATTTTAGTCTAAGATTGTTTTTAATCAAGTAATTAAATATTTTCTTCAATCAGGGAAATCGCTCCTCACCTGATAGTGAGCTAGTGTGTACTGAACTCCCCACTTAAGGGGTTAATGAGTAAATCGCATTTAAAGTTTACTTAGTATGTTTTCACTCACATTCTCTTTTGATCACATCAGAAACCTTTTGCGACATACACAGGTCCTTCCTTGGAAGCTGTATGGTCTTCCTTCATCATCATTTTCCGGCCTCTGCGGTACCTACTTATTGTCTTCCCTTCTGCAGTAGAATTTCTGGCACATGTTGAAATATGAAGTTGGTCTGAACATTTCACTGAGTCTGTCATGTACTTTCCAGGAATTGTGTTCATTCTTTTAATTACCTGAAGCTCTATTCCTCTTCCACAATTAAAGTGACATTACTGATAGTTAAGGGGTTAATGAGTAAATCGCATTTAAAGTTTACTTAGTATGTTTTCACTCACATTCTCTTTTGATCATATCAGAAACCTTTTGGGACATACACAGGTCCTTCCTTGGAAGCTGTATGGTCTTCCTTCATCATCATTTTCCGGCCTCTGAGGTACCTACTTATTGTCTTCCCTTCTGCAGTAGACTTTCTGGCACATGTTGAAATATGAAGTTGGTCTGAACATTTCACTGAGTCTGCCATGTACTTTCCAGGAATTTTGTTCATTCTTTTCATTACCTGAAGCTCTATTCCTCTTCCACAATTAAAGTGACATTACTGATAGTTCTAATGTGGTGAGACCAAGATAGGAGTTTTTCGGACACCGCAGCCAAGTGGCGTTGAACGAATAATTATTATTTTGTGTCTTGCCATGCAGACACTTAGCAAGCATGTCAGGAGCAGTGAGCCCTTCATAAATAGGTTTCACTTCCTGCTCAGTATCAAAAGACATAGTTCAGTGATGCGATACAGAATGGGAGTACTCGCTTGCTTGACCCTTGCATACTTTTCATGCTGACTGGGTCATGTCAACGCGCGTCCCTTCCATAGGACGCCCTAACCGTGCTTCCGATTATATGAGACATATTTCTGTAACCATGTGGCGGTATTATTTTGCGGTCGGCTTGTCTTCAAGCGTTTATGGCTCATGACAGCAGGTAATTAGGCCGCTCCGGACATGGGGAACAGACGCCTTTCGCAGCCGCTCCTCCAGAGAAGAAACACTACGCTCCTTTGTGCATTATCTTCCAGAAAGGTAGAGTACCTCTTCTGCCAACTGCTTCGTACCGAAAGTCTCGATCTCCGCCAAAGTTGCCATGAAGGACTTTGTGCGTGTTTGGTCCCCAGGAGCTATTTTATTTCGCTCAAGTCTGCTAGTAGGCCAGTGGGGAACCCGAATCCGTCACTTGGGATGTGCCACATGTTTCAGCAATGTAGCTGGTTCGCGCAGAATATTTATCAGGGCAAACAATACCGTTTTACTGAAAAACTAATTTTTAATCTGATAAATCATTTGTGGCAAAAAATCATATAATCACGTAAACTAGAAAGGCCACAGACTTTGCACATTTTTCTTGGCGTGAAATGCCACAAAACGTATGGCATACAATCCAGTGTCGTATTTTCTGCCCCCTGTTGTCTAGTAGTGTCAACTTCAATATCTTGTGTGATGATCAAGAAGACTAGCCTGTCATATCTGGAATCAATGTCCCCCTTATATTTGTCCACTTATTTCCACCTAAGTGTGCAGTAACAACACGAGGTCGAGTTATAGACTAGTTTGCTTGTGAGGAAGTCCTGCATTCGTCTGGGCCATGTAAATTCAGTGCATCAGCATGAATTGGGAAGTGTCACTTCGTGTTACAATGTATTTTGACCTGCATGATCGATTTTCCCGTGTGCCTGATCTCACCTTCAACCACGAAATTTGTATTTCTCGCTCTTTCCTAGAATATGTAGAACCACTCTGCGGTGGGAAGACAGGCACAGGCTTGGACGTTTTCCAACGATGTTATCGTTCCACTAAAAATAATCACTTCGTCCATGATCTTTTGAAATAAAAGGAATCTGATTCCTTCTTTTACATACCAGCAATATCCACTACGATGATTTTTAATTTCGTTTCATCTCAACTTTTGGCTCAAGCCTTGATTTTCATGCTCCTTTTATCTGTAGCATTAAAGGAACATTATTAGAATATTCAAGGAGATGACAGCTTGCAATTGGGTTCAAGTTCAGGATATCAGAAAATTGTAATAAAACACTACTACCAAAGCCATATTCTTTGTTGCCTTCATAATGTCTATGACAGCAGTGTCTGGAAGAGAAGAAAAAGCGTCAGTGTTAGGGAAAGAGCCGTCATCTGCTTGTTATTTTCCAGTTCATCCAGTAATTCATCAGGATTAGTGGTTTGTGTGTTGGATATGGCCTCTTAAAAACAGCAATGAAGACATAGACTGATGTAATACATGTTAGTAAGTATGAACTTCCTTGTAAAAACTACCATCCTATGTGTAGGTCCGCTCTGTTTCATTGCACATAATGCCAAGTAATTAGAAATAAGCACACTGTGGCATAATAGAATGCTACACTGATATGACTACAATGTAAAAATACAATATGTATGTTTGTGTGACAGTAAATAACATTTATAAAAGATTAGCCATGGTTCAGCAGATCCTGCTGATTCTCGGCAAACAATGTTCTCAACTTGATTAATATCTACAACACTGATTCTCTCAAACAACTTCAACAACATGGGCTTTTACAAATATTATTACTTGCCTGCCACAAAGCGCAGAGTGGTTCAACAAGACCAAAACTCTAAAGCATACGCCGTCCTTTATAGAGTGGAACAGATATATTCGTATTACAAGACATAGCCCGGACCACTTCTCATGCAATCTTTAAATGAGGTTGTCTATGAGCTCGCACATTCCTAAATTGTAAGAAGTTTCTTGCGCGTGATATCGTGATTCGCCGTGATCGTGTATCCCCGTAGCAAGTGAGAGCTTTTGAAATTTAAAATTACACTCTGAACTTGACCTCAGATGATGTGTATGCTCCGAAATGTGACGTTCATGAGTAACGAACACTCTGAATGGTATATTAATGAGTGGAACGTTCAGTAGCAATTATTTTTTGTGAGAGTTGTAGTGTAGTAGGCTGTTGAACTATTGGTCACATGGTTTTAATTTGTCACTGTAGTTCGAAACCCGACGTGAGCAACGCAGATCATCATCCTCCGGATGGCGAAGCACCTTGTTTTAGGTGCCATATATGCAGTAAAGCCCTGGCTGGGAAGTTGAGCCTCTTGCGACATCTGAATAGACACTATGATGATTTTCCCTTGAAGTGCCATCAGTGTGGAAAGCTCTTCGGCAGCAGAAGCAACTTGTTGGAACACCTCAGGATCCATTCGCTGTTACTGTGCGAATTTTGTCAAAAATGCTTTACAAAAAGGAACTTGCTGAATGAGCATATGCGGTTGCATAAATGTAGGTCATCAAAGGAGTGCTCAGTACGTCAAAAAAAGTTCAGGAATACGCGGTATTTAACGAACCACATTCGATCCAATACTGGCTGGAAGTCTCACTGCTGCAATATCTGTGGGAAATACTTAAGCAATAAAGCCAACCTGGTAGTTCATTTGCGAACTCACTCAGGAGAGATGCAATACAAATGCAATGTCTGTGGTAAATCCTTCAGCCAGAAAAACCACCTAGCGGATCATATTCATACTCACACTGGCGCAAAGCCGTACTTATGCAATATCTGTGGTAAGACATCCAGCAGAAAATCCGACTTAGCACGTCACGTGCGGATTCACACGGGTGACAAGCCGCACTACTGCAACGTTTGCGGCAAATCTTTCAGCCAGTCTGTAAACTTAACACTTCATTTGCGGTCTCACACAGGTGAGAAGCCATACTGCTGCAATGTATGTGGCAAGTCCTTCAGTCAGAGTGTAAACTTAGCACTTCACAAGCGGAGTCATACAGGGGATTATCTGTTTTCGTGCAATCACTGTGGCAAATCATTCAACAGTAAATTTCTCCTAACAAACCATGTGCGGATTCACACGGGCGACAAGCCGTATTGTTGCAATGTCTGTAACAAATCTTTCATCCAGAAGGGCAACCTAGTATGTCACATGCGCTCTCACACAGGTGAGAAGCCTTTTTTGTGCAATGTCTGTGGAATGTCATTCAGCAGCAAATCCAGCCAAGCACGACACGTGCGGAATCACACGGGCGACAAGCGTACTGATGCAATGTCTGTGACAAATACATCATGCTGGGATGCGCCCTAGCATCTCGTATGTGGGCTCACACATGCGACAAGCCGAACGAAGCAATATCTATGGCATATCCTTCATCCAGGAAAGCAACCTAACAGGTGACATGCGGATTCACACGGGCGTGAGGCTACACTTCTACAGTAGGGCTTCTCCGGGATAATTGTACTCTCCAGACACAACCAGACGAATACAGACGAGGAGCCAGAAAGTCTACCCAACAATTCACATCCTAATGAACACAGATGTCTAGGCTAACGGATGCTCAGTAATGCGATAAAATGTTCAAAGTATGATGTAACTTAACCGTGCATATGTGAATCTCTCACTGGAGAGATGGCGCACTGCTCCGTGTTTTGTGGCAAATCGTTCGAACGCAGCACCACGATGTCGGTACTCAGGGCGAAACGGCGCACGAGCGTCACGTCACGCCGGGATGAAGCGGCACGGGACTAAATCATTTTATTTTCCTTTACGTCGCACTAACTGCTGCACGAGAGTTCGGAGTTCCGCAAACCTTCCCCAATTCCGGCGAATTAGGCAGGCACATGCGATCGCGCACAGCAGGGAAGAAATAAGTTCTTCAGTCAGAACGGCACCTATTCCGCACACCTTATGATGTACACCTTCCGGGCGGTCCATCCCTTTGTGCCATTTTCTCTGAGATACAATTTTCAGGTGACATAATGCCAGGACCGTTTGCGAAATGAACAAAGGGTATTCATGAGTTATATCCTCAGCAATCACAGAGTTGTGACACCCGCTTGTTGTCAGCCATGGACGACCCTTTTCTGTTTTCGCACTTCAGTAGAAGTGTGCTCAGTAACACTCACTGAGGAGCCACCCAGATGCGAGGATAAGAAGTAATCTGGAAGAAGACAGAAGAATCAAATGACAAGGTTAAGTGTTAACGGATTAGAAGCGCAGGATAAAAAATTAAAACGTATGAATAAAGAATTCAAGGGAATAAATAAGTGCTGAATCAAGTCATAATAGGGTATGCAGTTGAAGAAATTGTTGAAGAAGGCGGAGCACACCTGTGTTCCATTAATCATGAGTAGAGAAGTAGCTTAAAACTGTACCTGCTCCCTTGGCTCTTGTACGATAATATTATGTCTGTCAACCTGTTCTGAATGCAAATTGAAAGTTCAACTTCAATGCCCGTAACTATTCATGCAGATTACATAGTTTTCGAGGCGGCGTCCGTAAGTAAGGACTCGTATGTTGACAACTACAGTATACTCGTGCTAATGTTTCTCCATTTTCGTTCGAAAGGTGGCAGAGAATTGGCCATTCGCTTTTCTCTAATCAAACCTCAAATAAGTCACTTAATATCTCTTATATCTTAACGTGCAAGTGTTGAAGGTTCATAGTGAGTACTGAACACATTCTTCATGGCAAACTGATATTTGCCTATTTCAGGTCTTCAGCATGAATTGTTAACTCTTATGTCTCAGGGGGTGTTAATGGCTCTTGGTCACTTCCAGACATGACTATCGGGTATCAAGGAAGGCCTACTTACTTAAGTTAAAAGCTTACATAATCTACGTTCATTTAATCAAAAACAATGACATATGATGGTAGGTGTGTTTACAAATACGGCCTTAAACAGTTGTCTGCGGACAGTGACATTAATATAACGCTGCGCCTGGACGATTTCAGGATGAAATTAATATCCACTACGAAAGAAAGCCTGAAGGTCTGTTTACAGAAAACCACTTTGTGGATACCTAGAAAACAACTACATGAAACTCAGTCTGCTCGGCTGCAGAAACAACTGCGCTTATGCTTCCGATTTCCCGATCGCCTAAATATCAGGAAGGGACCTCCAGACCTTTTTCTAGTTTTGGCTGTCCATTAAATGACCATCAGCATAGGACGAGTTACCTGGACTCTCAATTGAATCTGAGTAGCCTCCAATTCACATCACTGAGCTATCATGGTCGTCCAAAAACTTAATGCTTAAGGTTAAGGAAATGTGCCTGATGACTAAAGTGACCCCTAATTTTTTTAATTGAACGTGGCCTATGACCAAAGTGACCCTTCACTGAAGTTAATTCAATGTGCCTGTTGATCAAAAGTGGCCTCCAAAATAAGAGGACTTCAAGTGCCAGTGAATGAATGATGTAATATTACACACCATAAAATACTATTATTAATATTAAATGTATGAAGTTTTATCACGAACCAAAACAACAGGTTGAATTCGGTGATTGGATTAAATCCATGAAAAACAATGAAAGGAAATCCTATACTACTACACATTACAACTCCTCTATGAACAACATGGCCATAAATCACGGCTATCCCATGGAATAATTTCAGAATGCTACTACATGTTATGGAATACCATGTGGTACTGACTCTTATTGCCAAACTAGAATACGCACCTCTCATCGAGGGGCAGTTGGCTAGCTACATCCTTTCACGGTCCTAGCATGGCCTGGCAATTCCAAAAATCCCTTCCATGCACTTTAACCACCATCCTACATTCTACTGGAGGACACGCTGTCGACCATCATTAACACCTAGCTGCACTACGAACATATCAAGAAGTGGAAATCTTAAATTTCTAATGTGATTCTTCTGACACCCAGTTATTTACTTAAATGCTCATTGGGAACATGAACTATGACTGCATTATGGAAACACCAAACTGGAATACAAAGTCAAATGTTTGGAACTCTTACTGAGAATTTTCCTATGCAATGGAATTGAAATAATAACTCCCCATTTATTTTAACATCAATAATGTTGTAACACGGCCCTCTATTTCCGAACAGGGCCCGCCTCATATAAATATGACACCTATTATCTCATCAAACAGGTTTGTACCTGCCGCTCACTACTGGTTTACAAGTGAGCGAACAAATCTCGCCATGGGCCGCCTTTTACTAGAGCACAAATATACGTCCAAATCCTTTATTATCAGACAATTTATAGGTCAACATTATTGCCATCACGAATGAACTCAAGTCTAATGGGATCTGCGGAATATGATATGCCTTTCGCTGGTATTATTGGAGTTATTTTTTAGATGAAAAAAGGATCCCTCTGGATACAGGAACCTTGTGATAGTCTTTGAAGGCTACTTTGAGGGGAAGGCTTCAAATGTTTAGTAATGTAACTTTATTTCCTAAAATGTAGATTTCAAACTCTAAATGTAAATTTCAAACATGTCTAAAGAACTGAACCGAAATCACGGAATAGAAAGTGAGTTACCCTCTCGTATTCCGTCTCAATTTCACTTTGAGAAGACTATGATTTTGTAACCTTTTCGATCTGGTAATTTCTGTAACTTAAATATTTTTCTCCGTCTAGCCACCTCAGTAATATAAGCTTCGCCTCTGTAAGGTCGTTTTCCTTCGTATTATTTATCTATGAAAATATTTAACATTAAATTCTCGGTGGAATGTTGATAGTCTTATAACTGTCGTAACTCTAAACATTTTAATATTCATGAATATGTACGGATATATAACCGTTGGAGCGGTTCTCCTTTCTCGCCTTACTGCACAATATAACATTTGTTTATGTTGTCGTATATATTTAAAGAAAAGGTTCCCCGCCCGTTCAGGGAATCCTATATCCGCCTCTGATCAACGCTCCATAGTCCACCGTGCTTCCCTAAATGCACGTCCCTATAACTCTTCTGAACAAACCCCTCTAAGTTACACTAGGTCTAGTGATGGGATTATCGAATGTTTTAAACTATCGGTGAAGTGTGAATTGTGGAGCGTAACAATAGAATTCAAATATTCGATAGTTTTCATTCGGTTTCAAATTGGTTAGAAAGTAGTAACACATGTTTTGTACCGCTGTTCTCGAGTGCTAGTAATAAGTCATTTACTAGTAACTATAAAGATCGAATGTTGACATGTGCATTGTTTTATTCTACTACCGATTTGTATGGCATGTTTGTTTTGTTGGTCGTGATATAAGCGGAAATACAGAGACACAGTCACACGATGTTCGAGTGAAGTGATTGGAAACTGAAATACGTTGGTCTATACTATAAGTCTCAAATAAAGTAATTTTGGTCATTATGTTCCATTTTAAATACAAGGCATTTTTGTGTCCATTGCCACACGTTAATTAATGTAAGATCGTCTGTTCACAAAATAACAAATGTTTGGTCATTTCAGACCAAGGCTAGGATTGCACTTTGTTGTAATGACATCCCATATTAATGTAATGTGAATACAACAAACTAAACTAAATGAAAAGGCAACATATCTTCCTAAGTTCAAATATTACTGCATATATTAATTTAACAACCAACCCATTCAGTTGAGATTAATGTTCAATCGTTAGAGGTACTCAGAAAGTATTTGTACAAATCATAGCATGATCATCTATTCATAAAGTGCACGATGATAACATTTCATTGATCATTACACAAATTTGAGTCAGATATCTATTTATTTATAATAAATGACCCAACTTAACTAACAATGTATTGATGGGAATAAGATGCCTACTAATAGCAGGTACTATTCTTCAAGCAAGTTAATTTTATCTAAGATATTCATTTTAATCCACAACTGGAACACACATTATTTGTGACACATATGGGACTTGTAATCTTCTGTATTGATAATTTCTTATCCAAACCACACCATTCTGTACAGAACAGTGCACTGCCTTTTCTTGTGATGAATTTGAGTCATAAGAGGTTAAGAATTAGCACAGTGAAAGAAAGAAACTTCGAGAATCCTATTTATATAATAATTCAAAAATAAATATCTGCATATTTCTACCGTGTTCTTTAAGCAGTTATCTCCCGATTACGGAGACATAATTTAATCTTTCTTTATAACAGTTATAATTTTATAGTTAGACATTAATTTCTGGTAGAGTTCATGCAGTGGAGATTTCATACATCGGTGTATAATTATTATACATAATTGCAGCCAAACAAGGATTTATAGCGAGCCGTCAATGGTTGCATCTGACCATTCACTGAGTCGTTGTTCGTAAGAGAGTAGGAGGAACTACATAATAGAGTGGTCAATAGCTGCAGAATAAATGTCAAATTCATTCAGTGACAAGTGTTCCAGTCACATGTTATTTATGCACATTAATAAAATGGGGTAATATTTCAAAAGTACAGCAATATAAACCTATTCTATACAGGATATAAGTAGCAGAAATCATTCCTTCACATTAGAAACAAAACAAGGGCAGAAATCGTTCATTATTACAACACATTTACATTAGAAATAAACAAGTAAAGTAATGAAAAATAGATGGCAAGACGATATGAGGCGTTCAGAAGCCAAGCCGACTAACTCCATCAAATAAATGTTCAGTACAAACAGTTGAAGTTATTGATCTGTAAAAACTCAACTTATTTTTCAGCATATTTAGAATACACTCATTTATATTCTTACAATTAAGGTTGTACACTGACTGACAGAGCAAATGCAACACCAAGAAGGAGTGGTCAGAACTTTATGCCAGTTGCAGGGTAGACTACGTCACTGAGGTATGCTCATGATGTGAAATGCGCCGCTGTGCTGCGCACGTAGCGAACGATAATTGGGACACGGCGTTGGCGAATGGCCCACTTCGTACCGTGATTTCTCAGCCGACAGTCATTGTAGAACGTGTTGTCGTGTGCCACAGGACACGTGTATAGCTAAGAATGCCAGGCCGCCGTCAACGGAGGCATTTCCAGCAGACAGACGACTTTACGAGGGGTATGGTGATCGGGCTGAGAAGGGCAGGTTGGTCGCTTCGTCAAATCGCAGCCGATACCCATAGGGATGTGTCCACGGTGCAGCGCCTGTGGCGAAGATGGTTGGCGCAGGGACATGTGGCACGTGCGAGGGGTCCAGGCGCAGCCCGAGTGACGTCAGCACGCGAGGATCGACGAATCCGCCGCCAAGCGGTGGCAGCCCCGCACGCCACATCAACCGCCATTCTTCAGCATGTGCAAGACACCCTGGCTGTTCCAATATCGACCAGAACAATTTCCCGTCGAATGGTTGAAGGAGGCCTGCACTCCCGGCGTCCGCTCAGAAGACTACCATTGACTCCACAGCATAGACGTGCACGCCTGGCATGGTGCCGGGCTAGAGCGACTTGGATGAGGGAATGGCGGAACGTCGTGTTCTCCGATGAGTCACGCTTCTGTTCTGTCAGTGATAGTCACCGCAGACGAGTGTGGCGTCGGCGTGGAGAAAGGTCAAATCCGGCAGTAACTGTGGGGTGCCCTACCGCTAGACAACGCGGCATCATGGTTTGGGGCGCTATTGCGTATGATTCCACGTCACCTCTAGTGCGTATTCAAGGCACGTTAAATGCCCACCGTTACGTGCAGCATGTGCTGCGGCCGGTGGCACTCCAGTACCTTCAGGGGCTGCCCAATGCTCTGTTTCAGCAGGATAATGCCCGCCCACACACTGCTCGCATCTCCCAACAGACTCTACGAGGTGTACAGATGCTTCCGTGGCAAGCGTACTCTCCGGATCTCTCACCAATCGAACACGTGTGGGATCTCATTGGACGCCGTTTGCAAACTCTGTCCCAGCCTCGTACGGACGACCAACTGTGGCAAATGGTTGACAGAGAATGGAGAACCATCCCTCAGGACACCATCCGCACTCTTATTGACTCTGTACCTCGACGTGTTTCTGCGTGCATCGCCGCTCGTGGTGGTCCTACATCCTACTGAGTCGATGCCGTGCGCATTGTGTAACCTGCATATCGGTTTGAAATAAACATCAATTATTCGTCCGTGCCGTCTCTGTTTTTTCCCCAACTTTCATCCCTTTCGAACCACTCCTCCTTGGTGTTGCATTGTCACTGTCAGTCAGTGTATATTCAGCACTTTATAATTATATAAAAACATTTAAATGTCTCTGTCCCCTCTAAAGAAGGCACTTTCCATGGAGTTAGTCACATTGCCAACTGTAAGTTCTGACACAGCATTCTGAGTGGTTTGTATACTAGACATTGTATTAAGGAAATATGCACAAACAATATCCTTTTGCATGAACAATACACTAGTATTATTGTAAGGTCATTAAGTAGTACTTAAAATACACATAACAGTGTTTAAAATACAAATACGTTATTTGTTGCCTCTATTATGCATACGTGATGCAGTCACCATCACTGACAAGTTCATCTCTTGCAGTCTTCAAGTTTTTATAGAAGTGGTGATGAAAAGGAGGTATAAACTTCAAGAGGTCCACTACATGGAGATCAGTCTGGATGTGCTATGAAGATCTTGTGGAACATTAGCTAGGCTTTCTAAAGGGTGTCCGTTTCCATTTTTCTTCTGGATATTAATTTTTCAAAAAGGCATTTCTGTGAAGAAAGTAGTTTTAAATTTGATAGTGAATGGTTCAGCCTTCTCAATCCTTATGCATCTTATTGTCAGCCAGTTAAATGGCTCACCTTCGACACTTTGTTTCCTGTTGGTGATACGCTTTTCTAAGTTTTCCGTTGAATACAAGTTTTCATGGTTCATTTCTGTGAGGATATATTTATTTGTTTTCCTGCAGCCAAGAATGGAATTATACCAATCCCTTGGAGAATAGATGTGGCTACAAGTTTTCGCTCTTTTCCAAAAAAAGAAAAGCTGTGGAGTTAATCACTTTGGCCACTGAAACCACTGGCAAAATGTTTCGTTGCCAGAGCAGATAGCGCATTCTGGCGGCGAAACATTTAACTGTGGAGTTAGGTGTTTTGTCCACTGAAAAATATTCAGTGATGCTACCCAATCATGTTATTACTTGCACTTGTCAAAATTTTGGAGTTAGTTGGCTTGGCTTGTGAACGCCTCATATATGAAACTACTACTTAAAATAATGCATACTAATAATCTTTAACTTTGAAATCTGTTATAGCCTGCATCCAATATAACCTAGAGATCAAGGGTACAAGAACACAAGTTCATTGGGCATTATACAACTTTCAGTCTCATAGCTCCTCATTTAAAAGAACTGAGCCAACTCAAGTTACAATTTAAAATAATGATGTACAGTAATAGTTCGGTAATCAGTACAAGTGAATAAATGTCATCTCATAAAGAGAAAAAGACAATAAATATGTAGGTTTATCAGTTCACCTAGAGCCACCGGCGAGTGCAGACGTACGGAGTGGAGGGTCCCTGGAGTGGGAGAAGGTAGTGTAAGTGCGGAGTGTTGGAAGTCAGCGAGGTGCTTACAGGCAATGATTGGTACAGAGCAGTACAGGGCGAGCATAGGTGGTTGGGAGGGAAGGAAGAAGAAAGAAGAAGTGAAGACAAGAAGATGCAGAATAGAACTGGATAAAATAGGATACTTTATACTTTCTGCAGCGGTGATTTTGATATTGCTTTGGATTGGGGGAGTAGAACTGAACCCAGGTCCGACTTCCAGAGGAAATATGAGCTGGGAAGACATGGAAACAATCAGAAAAATCGTAACAGAGGTGGTAGCAGAGACATGTCCCCTCGAACAAATCAAGAACATGATCAAGGAACAAACGAGGGAGTTTGAAAAAATGAAGGGGTGGTTTCAGGAAAAGATAGAAGACACAGCTTCACAGGTGAGAAGAAATGGTGAAGAAGTTTCAGCATTAAGAGAGGAGATAGGGAGATTGGAAGAGGAGATATCGAAACTAAAAGCCGACGTAGTTGTTAACACCCGAAGTCGCAGAAATAAATGCTTATTTATATATGGAGTGCAAGAGGGTAAGAAGGAAGATAAGACGAGTATAGTTTATAAAGTAGTGGACTTAATTCAGGGTAAAATGAAAATAAATTTTAGTGAAGTGGACATTGATGATGTGACAAGAGTGGGAAGATTTAGAGGTAATAGGCCTATCAAAGTGCAATTATTTTCTACACTGATGGCTGATACAGTGGTGCGTAATGCAGGTAACGTGCAAGGAGAAAAAATATGGATAAGGAGGGACATAGGAGCTGAAGAGTGGAGGAATGAAAAAAACTCTTAAAAAACACATGATACGAGCTAGGCAGCAAGGGTTGAATGCAGTCATCAGAGGACAGGAATTAGTGGTGACAGGCAACAGATGGAGGAGAGTATGGTCGGTGAATAGACTGATGGACCTAGAACGGAGGATGAAACAAGATGAGGAGGCTAAGAGAAGTGTAGTGAATAACGGGGATGACAAACGAGTGGAAGATAATAGGCAAGTGAAAGATAACGAGGGTAGAAGTGTAATTATAGGAAGTAGTACTGAAAAGTGTCAAGAGAGACAGAACGAGGTGCTAAGTGGAAGTATGAACAACGGTAAGGAAAGAGCAGTGGACGGGCAATGCAGGAGAGAGGCTGAAGATCAAAGGGGTGATGGGGGAAAGGAGAGTGAGCAACAAGAAGCTGAGAGAGCTGAGTGTAGTGGTGTAGTTAGACAAGATCAGGGTATAAAAGTAAGGCCATTGTTAACCCGTGAGTACCTCGCACAGAATTTGAGTAGGAGCGCAGGGAGAGATAGAAGATTTACGGACATGATGAGAGCAACGAAAAGTAGTGAGGGTTTTGTTACAAGAAGTAAAAAACAATAATATAGCGAGTAAGTAAGTAATTAAGGGCGTGGAGGCTGAAATGTTGTGAAGGAGAAGTGGTATATAAGTTATGATATGTTATAGGGTTGAAATGTGGTGTTGGAGAAGTGGTGGTATAAGATGGTGGATGGCACTTTGTTGATATTTGGAGCTGGAGGAGTGATGGTGAATGTGGTGTTGGATAAGTGTTGTAATTTGGCTATTTGTAAATTTTGGTTTGGGGGAAGATGGAGTTTTCGGTAGGTAATTATGATGGATATTAGGATGAGTATGAGTGTATGGCAAATTGAGCAAATTATGATATGTTATAGGGTTGAAATGTGGTGTTGGAGAAGTGGTGGTATAAGATGGTGGATGGCAGAAGGTGAGTGTATTTGTAGAAGAAGTAGAGATGGTGGTACTGAGATTGTATTGGTGTCTGGTATAAATGCTGAGTGATGGCAGATGAGTGTGTGTTAGGGCTGAATTGTGGTGTTGGAAGTAGAGGTGGTATATGTTGAAATGTGGTGTTGGAAAGGTATGGAGATGTAGTTATGATATGTTATAGGGTTGAAATGTGGTGTTGGAGAAGTGGTGGTATAAGATGGTGGATGGCAGAAGGTAAGTGTATTTGTGGAAGGAGTAGAGCTGGTATGCTGAAGTGTGGTGTTGGAAGTATTGAAGGCTTAGTATTCAAGTTATGATATGTTATAGGGTTGAAATGTGGTGTTGATGGCTATTTAATTTTTGGAGCTGGAAACAGGTGAGTTTATTATCATTTTGTATTGTATTGGTGACTGGTATAAATGCTGAGTGATGGCAGACGAGTGCGTGTTAGGGCTGAAATGTGGTGTTGGAAGTAGAGGTGGTATATGTTGAAATGTGGTGTTGGAAAGGTATGGAGATGTAGTAATGTAACTCGGCTATTTGTAAATTTTGGTTTGGTAGAAGATGGAGTCTTCAGTAGGTAATTATGACGGGTAGGATGAGTATGAGTGTATGGTAAATGCAAGTTATGATATGTTATAGGGTGGAAATGTGGTGTGGGAGAAGTGGTGGTATAAGATGGTGGATGGCAGAAGGTGAGTGTATTTGTGGAAGGAGTAGAGCTGGTATGCTGAAGTGTGGTGTTGGAAGTATTAAATTATGATATGTTATAGGGTTGAAATGTGGTGTTGGAGAAGTGGTGGTATAAGATGGTGGATGGCAGAAGGTGAGTGTATTTGTAGAAGAAGTAGAGGTGGTATATGAGGTAGGGTTGGTGTGGTATTGCTAAAATGTGGTGTTGGAGTATTGCTGGCCAAAATTTTTGGAGGCGTGATTGGTATTTGTTATTCATTGCCGAAATTTCTGGAGATGAGAGGTAATTTTATTATGGGTGTTACGGAATGAAATGAAATGAAGCAATGTTAACGCAGATTGGTAAAAGTTGCGGTATGGTTGATTGGAACGCAATGTCGGAATAGGATGGCCGGGTTGGTATGCAATCATGTAATGGCTGGTTTGGAATGCATCCTGGTAATGCTGCTGTTGCAGCTTATGCTGGAGTAGGTCAGGGAACAATAGAGGTGATGAAAATGCTGAAGTAAGAAGGCCGCGTACGTGAGAGTGATAACAAGCATGGAGTTGTAACACCAGCAGTAGAATGTAAACATTGACCAGGCTGTTGTGAATTGATGTAGATGGAGTTGGTTCTGGTATAAAACCGGGACGGTATTGTTTATTTCATTTTATGTTATTTAGTATATAGTGGAGAGGGGTGGCTCAGGTTGGACTATTCTTATTAATCTTATTTGTTATTTATTATTATTATTGTGAACATGTATTCGGGGCTGAACGCCTGTTTTGTTCACTAATAAATACAATAAATAAATACTAAATGTAGGTTTATATTAAAACTGGCATATATACATCCACTCGCCACAATCAATCAATCAATCAATCAATCAATCAATCAATCAATTAATCAATCAATCAATCAATCACCACTGATCTGCACTTAGGGCAGTCACCCAGGTGGCAGGTTCCCTATATGTTGATTACCAAGGTTATTCTTAAATCATTGCATAGGATTTGGTAATTTATTGATGATCTCCCTTCGTAAATTATTCCAATACCTAACTCCCCTTCCTATAAACTAATATTTGCCCCAATTTGTCATTTTGAATTCTAACTTTGTAAACTTTCCTAGTTTAAAAAACACCACTTAAACCTAATAGTCTTCTTATGTCACTCCACGCCATCTTTCCATTGACAGCTCGGATAATACCGCTTAGTCGAGAAGCTTGTCTCCTTTCTCCCAAGTCTTCCAAGCCCAAACTTTGCAACATTTTTGTAACACTACTCTTTCGTCGGGAATGACCAAGAACAAATCGAGCTGCTTTTCTTTGGATAATCAAATAATTCTGGTAAAGGTCCCATTCACTGGAATCATATTCTATTTGGGATCTTTCCAGAGATTTATATGCTCTCTCCTTTTAATCGTTATTACAAACCCTAAATACCCTCATAACCATGTGCTGAGATCTGTACCCTTCATTTAACATCCTGTTTGTGTGAATACTCCAATGAAGTTCAGCTAGGTACTTACAGTGATCCCCATAAAGAACTTTCACCCCATCAAAGCAATAATTAAGACTGAGAGGACTTTGTTATTAGTGAAACATTACAACTGTTAGACTTTTCAGTTTGCTGAAAGTAACTTATAAACTATCTGAAAGAGGAAACATATGGTAATAGTATTACACCAGCAAAAGAGAGACTGAAATGAAAATCCTAAACATGTTTCCATTTGTTTGACCGGGTCAGGAATGGAATGAATGAAGCCCCATCTAGCGGCGAGGACAGGAATTGTGCCGGCTGCCGAAGCCTGTCGCACTCCTCTGGGGCAATGATTAATGACTGACAGAAGAAATGATTGGAGAGTGTTGCTGGATTGTAATATGACAGGGAAAAACGGAGTACCCGGAGAAAAACCTGTCCCGCCTCCGCTTTGTTCATCAAAAATTTCATATTGATTTACCGGATTTGAACCGCGGAACCCAGCGATAAGAGGCTGCTGCGCTGCCGCCTGAGTCACGGAGGCACTTAAACAAAGAGACTAACAGTTATAAATTAGCTGAGTCGAAACTGAAAATAGACGGCTTCATATATCACAAATTAGTGATACTCACAACCTGACTTTTAACACTGTTTATCATACTATTGCCTACTGTACGTCTCACAACATTCAATCAATCAATCACCGCTGATCTGCATTTAGGACAGTCAGCCAGTTGACAGATTCCGTATCTGTTGTTTGCCTAGGTTTTTCTTAAATCATTGCAAAGAATTTGGTCTCACAACATTCACCTATACCAAGTCTTCCAGTTACGTGTTACTTACGCACAACAATAAAATGGATTAATATTTCGAAGATATTGCAATGTAAACCTATTCAATACAGGATATAACTAGCTGAAATCATTCCTTTTTACAAGATGCTTAAATTAGAAATGTTCACACAATTGAGAAAAGATAGGCTACTAGCCATCTTTTCATACATTAAACAATTTTTAAATGGCATTGTTTTAGCACATAGGACTACTCACACACCACACTTAACACTATCCTCCACCACAATAACACGCAGTTACCTACACGAGAGATGCCGCCCACCCTCGTCGGGGGGTCTACCTTACAAGGGCTGCACCCGGCTAGAAATAGCCACACGAAATTAAAAATAACACATAGGACTGCTGAGGTACTATTTTATATCCTGTTAATATCGGCTAAGTTTATTTGTAAGTTTTATTTAATTAGGTAATCAGCATAAGTGAACTGCCACACCATAAACAGAAAAGAGTACATGAAATATGTAGGCCTATATTGAAACTTAGACATATATCCACCCACTCAGCACTTTGTCACAAACAATTGGAAAACTATATGAGCACATTTTTCATACCGAACATTAAACAATTTTGATAAATGGTATTGTGGTGCATAGACCAGGTGTGGTACAATTTTACACTCTGTTAATATTATTTGTCTTCAAGAAAATTAACATATCAACATTTTTTTATTTCATTCAGGGTTCCTTCTTTCACTCATGATGAGCCCCACTTTAGAAAGCATTCTCTCTGCAGGAAATTATGTTGCAGGAACACAAAGATAATTTTGAGAAAGACTGTACAAGAGCACCGCACTAGATTTTTGCTTCCTCCAAAAGTCGGCTGTGTTCTCTCTCAATTTTATGAAAGGCTGCTGAAGATATTACCTTAAATTGATATTTGCATTACTTGTAGTGTTTTCTGCACACTTGTAATGAGCCACATTCTCCTCTATAACCCCCCAAATGTTGTCACTAGTGGATGTAGGTGATCTGGTACTGGTAGAAGGGAGAGGAACTTCCTTTTCAGTAGTCTGTCATTGGTACAGTTCTGCAAGCTGAAAAGTAAGGAGTTTTTGAGCATTTTCTGCATTTTTATCTCTCCCAAACCATTCATTCTTGAATCGTTGGTCCAGAATTGTAGCTGATGCAGAAACGACTATTTTCTCCACCTGTCTAAATCTTTTGTCTATTTCTTGGATAAGGTTATATCTTTGAAAGGACGGTATTGTTTCGGAGTGTGATCTGAGAGGAATTGTCGTCGGGATTGCTGCATACAACTCGGCAGATAATTCAGTTGTCAGAAGATCTAGTGGTTTCATCACTGCCAGCAGTAAGTGGTAGTGATGTCACGGTTGCCACCATGCCCTTATTCAATTTATATTGAACGGTATTTAGTTGTGTTACTGCGCAACTTGAAGGTTGAAACAACGCTGTCACCTAAGTTCTCAGATAAGGAGGATTGACATTCTTGACATTACTTAACCGCTCTACACAACTAAGTTGAGCATGTGGGCAAAGCAAGGGAGGTGACTGAGAGAAACGGTCCGCGCAGCAGCTTTTATGTTGGCTCCACCATGAGTTATAACAGCTACAAACTTTTCCTTGATGTGCCATTCTTCTAGTGTTCTTATTAGGGCGTCTGACAGGCAAGCTGCAGTGTGGTTTGAATGCAACTGAAGGGCATTAAGGACATTAGATTTTATGGCAAATTCCCTGTTGAAAAAGATGTGCACTTACCGTAATGAATGAGGTTACATTACATAAGACCATATATCTGTTTTAATAGCTACATGAGATGTTGAATGTAGGTTCCTTTGTAGTGCTGCCTTCGTTGTCTGTTTAAGTCCTGGTAATATAGTGTCGGTGAGTAGTCGACGGCTAGGCAATGAATACCTTGGTTCTAGCTCCTTTATGAGATTTGTAAATCCTCTATTCTCGATGAGCAAGAGAGGCTGTAGGTCTTCCGCAACCATTTCAGGAATTAATTTATCAAGTTCCCTTCCTTTTCCTTGAGGAAGCTGGCCAAATTGGTAGATATTTCCTAGGGTGAGCTGTTAAGATCGTTTACCTGCGTTATAAGTTGAGGCCACAGATGGAGAAGTTGACGCAGAGGGAGACGTGATATTCAGATACACGGAACTGGATGAAACTGGAAGAATGGATAGAGATGTCGATGGCTGTTGATTGTCAGAAGTATCATCATTACACTACCGAGCATGATTTTTGCGGTAAAGTATCTGATACGTGATTTTAACTAAATAGCAGAAATACATTTATAGCTTTTGTAGACCTGGAAAAAGCTTTTGACAATGTTCAGTGGAAAAGACTGTTCAAAATTATGAAGGATGTTCATTTGGACTGGAAAGACAGAAAAACAATACCGTACTAGACCTCTACATCAATCAAAGAATAAACATCGAAAGTAAAGAAAAAGTATGCAAGGTGAGGATCAGGAAAGGAGTAAGACAGGGGTGTTCCTTATCGCCATTTCTATTTAATCTGTACACTGAAGAGGCCATGAACATTTTTATAAATCAAAAACACCTGGCATTAAAATAAATGGTTCAACTGTACACTGTATTAGATTTGCCGACTATATTGCACTTCTGGCTGACAATGAGAAGAACATGCAGATCATGCTCAACAAATTAACATCTATCTTAAAAGATTTCCAACTCAACATTAATGTAAGTAAAACTAATGTTATGGTTGTAGGCAAATCTAAAATGAAGCCAGAGGCACATCTCAGAATTGGAAATATTTTAATAAAACAGGTGCACAAGTTCCGCTACTTAGGCTCAGTTATTACCGATTACAACAGATGCGCTGTGGAAATAAAAAGAAGAATTTCCCTGTGTAAGAAAGCCTCTGAAGAGAAGAAGCAGTTCTTAATTAATAAATCCTTAGATAATGAACAAAAGAAATTGTTTATCAAAACATTAATTTGGAGTGTGCTGCAATATGGTTGTGAAGGATGGATTCTCTTGAAAGAGGACGTAAAACGACTAGAGGCAGTGGAAATGTGGCTATAGAGGAAGATGACAAGAACTAGCTGGATTGAGAAGAAAACTAATGAAGCAGTGCTTAGAGAAATAAACACCCAGAGTCATTTAATAACAACGATAAAAAAGAAAAGCGTCAGTTTTTGGTCATATTCTCCGGCATAATGACTTCATAAAGAACATGTTCGAAGGCAAGGTGATGGGAAAGAAAGGCAGAGGGAAACCACGGAAGAAGATCATTGAAGAGGTAGTTGAGATGATGGGATGAAAAGGATCGCAGAGAGAAGAGATCAATGGTTGCAGCGACAAGGCCTTAGATAATGATGATGAATTTCAGAAATGTCATTGATTCTATTGTATCACATCTAGTTTTCGTGTTATTTGCCATTTACTGTCTGAAAATATGTCATTGCGGCACAGTGCTGCTTTGTGATAACAGCGAATCGGCTGTTGTTAGAGTGGCAGTGGTTTGCTTTGTTAATGTTGCGTACGTTTGTCAGTCCAAACCTCCTCCACCGACTATGTCGCCTCCATTGAATTAGTCAGATAACAGAGTCTATTTTAGCTCGTGGTAGGGGCAATGCGGTGAAGCCAGTCAGTTGCGTCGTGAGGGTGGCGGATATATGACCTTCTTATACTGTGTTGTGTTGCGAAAATGGCAAGTGAGTCAGGAATTAGAAGCTGTGTGAATAAGCCAGACTCATTCTGTTACGTGTGTGGGTATTATGTTATGAAGGGACAGAGTAGGCCAATAACTGCATCTGTGAACATTATTATTATGCATAATTTAAGGTAAGAATAGGAGACTTGGACAAGTCGTGGGCTCCTCACGTGATTAGTAAAACTTACCTTGAAACCTACGACAGTGGAGCATTGGGAAACGTAAGGCCCTTCCATTTGGGATAGGAATGGTTTGGCCGAGCCCCAGGACCATACCACGGACTGTTACTTTTGCCTGTGTAAAGTAGCGGGATTTAATAAGAGAAACAAGGACAGTATTATGTATCCGAATTTAAAGTCGGAGATGAGACCTGTTCCTCGTGGACCGGAAATTCCAATACCTTCTCTCCTATCAGTTTACCAGACTCTGACGGTTCCTCAAATTCTGATAAACAGCAAGTTGATATGGATTTTTCACCTGCCACAGATGCAGTCGGAGGTGAGTGATCTGATACGAGACCTTAGTCTCACGAAGGAAAGAAGTGAACTGCCAGGGTCACGATTGAAAGAAGAAACCTTCTTGGACCTGGAACTACCTTTCCTTGGTATAGACATAGAGATAAGGAGTTCAGGAATTATTTCAAGAAGGAAGATGATCTGACCTACAGCTGTGACTATCCAGGACTGATAGAATAGTTAGGGAGGGATTACAATCCTGAAGAATGGAGATTGTTCGTGAATTCCTCTTAGACGAGCTTAAAGGCTGTACTACTTCATGACGGAAACATTCTAGCTTCGATTCCTGTGACACAATCCGTTCCATTAAAGGAAAATTATATCACAATGCAAAATATCATGAGCACCGGCGGGATGTGTGTAGTGACTTGAAAGTGTGTGGCATTCTATTAGGACAACAAGCAGGCTACACTAAATTCCCTTGTTATTTATGTGAATGGGAAGCAAAGCTAGTGACAAACACTGGTCTACACCTCCCTGGCCAAAGAGACAAGTTTTGATATCTGGTGTGAAAAATGTTACAAATGCTGCCTTAGTTGACCCACAAAAAAATATTTTGCCACCGCTACACATCAAACTGGGAATCATGAAGCGTTCCGTAAGGCCCTGGACAAAAGTAGCCCCTGTTTCAAGTACATTGCAAGCAAATTTCCACATTTATCCGATGCAAAAGTCAAGGGAGACATTTTTAATGGACCACAAATTACAAAGCTTCTGAAAGACAGAAATTTTGAACAGACGATGAATGCCGTGGAGCTTGCTGCATGGAATCCAATAAGAGACCTCATAACGAAGTTCCTATGAAATATAAAGGATGAATAATACGAAACAATAGTGAAAACAATGTTGGATCATATGAAGGAGTTGGGGGTGTAGAATGAGGTGATACTGCACATCCTTCATTTTCATCTCGATCACTTTCCGGAAAATCTTGGGGCTGTTAGTGAAGAGATGGAAGAGAAGTTCCACAAGGACATCAAGGAGGCAGAAAGAAGATACCATACATACATACATACATACATACATACATACATACATACATACATACATATCTTTATTACCCACCCTAGATTACACCATCGGCTTTACAGGTAACAGGTAACAGACAGAGCGAAACCCAAAAACAAAAAGAATAAACAAACAAACACTAGGCACTACATCTCTCCTAAAACTACTTAGCCAAATTATTTACCTCTAAATCTACTCAGTGTCCTCCCACACGCACGCGGATAGCCGGCAAACGTGCAGGAAGCACCGCACTACAAATTACCCTATTTCCCTATTCCCCTATTCCTACCAACCACCTAGAAAAAAATGTAGTAGACTGGTCTCTGCGTCAGCCCTGGTATGGAATACATGCCCACCAACCCGTTGATCGCAGGGACCAGCCTCGCCACGAGAGAACTGATCTTATTTCTCACCTACACCTGCTGACAATGTATTCCTTACCTACCATGTGTGACAAGCCAGCTTGGCGGAAACCAGACCCATCACATGGCTTGTCACACACTTCCGCTATATACGTCACACCTTCTCTGTTCATTGTCAGCTCACTACCTTCCCTCTTCTTCCCTCTTCTTTTTCTTTTATTGCCGTGCAGACATGCTAAAGCCTAGCTTCTTTGGGTTGGGTCAAGCCCCAACCCCTCCCTCTTCCCTTGATACGCCACCTTCTCCTCTCTCGCACTATTCCCGCCCACTACATCTCACCTTCTTGAACTTAAGACTTAAACATCAACAATTTTTTTTCACTTACACACAGACAGACAGTTTCCATTCCAAGTCCATCAGTTCACTCAGTCTTCACAATCTACAACACCACACTTGCCTCAAACTGTTAGACTTAATTTTTATACTTCCAACATTTTCTCCTTAACTACTGTCCCCCTTAATCTATCTAAATTACTATTACACATTAAACTTAATACATAAACATCAAGAATCCCTCAATTTTACACCCTTCATCAAGGCATCTACACCATTTTTTTTTACCTACTTTCATAATTTCCATACTGCCAACATTTTCTCCTTCACTACATTCCCACTTAATCTATCTCAATTCTATCACATATACCTTCTTTATACTTCCTCCTCACAAACAATCCATTTTTTTCACTCATTTACACACCAACAGACAGTACTCCATTCCAAGTCCAATAGTTCACTCAGTCAACTCGCCTTTTTTTTTTTTACTTCCATTTAAGCTTTACACTACCCTCAAACCTACTCAACCTCCCCTTTTCTCAACAACGCTTACCTAATTTTCTCCGGCTTTCCCTTTGCCCCAGGCGGATCACCTTTCCACAGGGCAAGGTGCTCTCCCCCTTTCCCCTAACACTACAGCCCCCTCTTCTGATATCATGGTTACCATGATACCCTTCCCGCATTTGCTCAGGGCGGATATCCATTCCTCTGAGCCGTCCCCCTTTCTCCCTCAACACGAACCACATTATCTGGACAACCCCTGTTACTCCCTCAATTTCTTTATAAATATAGCTCTGGCCACATTTAAGAATTTCGTTATATTCGTTCCTTTCTCCCACTCTCTACATAACCAAGATGTTATCTTATAGCTTTCCCCTACCATATGCAGCTCCTTCTTACTTAGTAGTTTGATCTTTATCTCCGCCAAAGGTCGGCATTGATTAAAAATATGCAGGTCCTCCCACTTCTCTCCACATAACACACATCTATCCCTATTCTCACTACCTACCCATCCCCTATTCCTCGGAACACCCAATAACCACCAATACAAACCTCTCTTATCCCTTCTACCCTCAAACTCCGTTTTCGGGTTTATTACTTCCACCAATTTATTTAATACTGATAAAGAGACTCTCTCTCTACATTCCCCTATTAATCTCTGTCTTTCAATATATAGTAATCTTCCCTTTATCCTTTCCCATACCCATTTATTCCTAACATCCCCCCAGACCTCTCCAAATACCCCCAATCCAATCTTTTGTAACCATTTTTTGCACTTATTCACCCAGTAACCTTCATTCGTCATACCTTTCTGAAAATTAAACGTTTCTTGTACTAACGCCCCACCCTTCCCTTCCTCCAATCTTATCCAGTACTTGAACACCCTCTTAGCTATTTCAACCTCTATCGATTCTTTACAGACTAATCTGGCCCCGGCATTGGCTGTACAATTCGGTAGGTCCATCATGATCTTGCTAAATTTCGCCACCACCTGGTTTAGTTCACTCCTGTCTTCCTCCATTCCCCATACTTCAACCCCAAATAGCATTTTGCCCATTACCAGTGATTTAAACACCGTTTTCTGAATTTTGTATTTAACGTCTGGAAATTTCTTTTCTAATACCCCTACTACCGCAAGCGCTCCTCTTCCTTTAAGTTTTGCCTTACACTGATTTTTCCAAGAAGCATTCTTACTAATTATTACACCTAGGTACTCAATTTTCCCCCCTGGTTTAATTTCTTCCTGCTCCAGCCTCCAAACTTCCTTATTCTTTCTCCCACCCCTTTTCCTACACACCAATATCTGAGTCTTTCTTACATTTACTCTGAGAGACCATTTCCTAGTATATTCAACTACCTTGTCCAACCCTTTTTGCAACCCATTTGCCGTCAAAGCCAAAATCAATAGGTCATCCGCGAATAGCAACCCCGGAACCTCCATTTTCCCTACCCAAGGGCAATGCCATGCGTCTCCACCATGACCCTCTAAAATATTATTTATAAATAATATAAATAATATCGGGGATAGCTTACATCCCTGTCTCACCCCGCTTTTCGATTCAAAACACTTACTCAACCTTCCATCCTGCAATTTAATCATCACAAACACTTCCTCATAAATAGTTTCAATTGCCACCCTCATTTTGTTCGACATTCCAACCTCTCCTAATCTCAAAAATAGCGCCTCCCTACTGACCGTATCAAAGGCTTTTTCTAAGTCAATCGCTGCTATAAATAATTTACGCCCTGCTATCCTCACATACTTTGTAATCAAAGTGTCCAGAATCCAAACATTATCAACTGTATTACATCCTTTCCTAAATCCATTTTGGAACTCAGATATCCTACCATACTGTTCCGCCCAATTTGTTATCCTATTCGCCAAAACCCCTGTGTACACCTTTGACAGCGAGTCTAGGAGTGTAATTCCTCTGTAGTTGTTTGGATCACTACTAGCTCCTTTATTTTTATAAATAGGGCATAATACCCCCATCCTCCATTCTCTAGGAAATTTCCCCGTTTCCAGCAACCTATTAAAGAATTTCACAATCCCTCTCAACATCGGTTCATTTGCCCCTACCTCTTTCCATACACTATTGGAAATACCATTCACACCTCCTGCAGCCTTGGGTCTAGCATTCTTTAATACTGTAATTACCTCCTGCCTTGTTATCTCCCCATCCAATATTGTAATGCCTACTTCCAGTTCCCTTCCAATTTGTGACTTGTCTATTTCTCTACCCAATTTCCTCTCCCCTTCTAAAAGCCTTTTAAAATGCCTAACCCACTCGTTTTCTCCTATTTTATCCCCCTTCCCCTCCGGTTTCGTTCTTCTGATCTTGTTTATTGACTCCCAAATCCTCTCAAATTTCTTCTCTCTACAATATATATTTATTTTTTCAGCTTCCGCCTCCTTCCATCCTCTTTTCTTCTCATTCAATACCTCCTTATATTCCCTTCTCAATTTACAATATTCCTTCCTTTTTTCTTGCATACCCTCCTTCCTAAACTCCGCTAGGGCTCTCATTACAACCTCACGTTTTCTCCTACAGTCTTCATCAAACCATCCATTCATTTTATTCTTTTTTCCCTCTACCCTTCTCCTCACTTTCTTCCCCACCCTCCATACAGGGAGTTCAATTAATTTTAACACGTTATCCATATCATTCCCTTCTACCGCCCTTTCAATTCCTACCCTTAATATATCTCCCTCCTCTTTCAAATGCCGTCTTAATTTCTCTTTAGTATTATCATCCCATACACACTTCCATCCTCCATTCCTATACCTCTCCTTACTTTCCTCCATCTTTCCCTTCTCATCAGCAACCAAAGTTCTCAATTTTATTTTGATAGGCATATGTTCTGTCAACCCAAATTCTAACACCTCAAAACTTATTATTCTCCTTAACGCTATCTCTGAGCTTATTCCTATGTCCACCACACTCCCTCCATTTGTTGTAATATACGTCAAATCACCCACACTATCCCCCTTCATCCACCCATTTAAAATAAATAAATGTTCTAGAGCACATAACTCTTAATAACCTTTCTCCATAACTATTTACAACATTATCCTTACTCTTCCTTTGCAGTATCTCGTCTACTTTTACTTCTTTCCCGTATACCGGTACTCTATTGCTCACCCTCGCATTCCAATCCCCCAATAAAATCATCCCATCTTCTACTTACATTCCTTTAATTGTGTTTATTTCTTCAATCAGTTCGTCAAAAAAATGTTTATTTGCATACACTGAATCGCTCGGATGGTTATAAAGCAGTGCCAGACAAATTGCTTCCGCTGCCCCCTTCCCCATTTTTACTCTCAACCACACTACCCCTTCTACCCTAGTCTGTAACGTCTCCACCCATTCAGCTATCTCATTTCTTATTAAAACTACTATGCCCCCTGGATTTCGGCCCCTCTTCCCTATTTTTTTCTTAACACGTTAACTACTCTATAACCGTCCCATGTAATTTTAACCCCCTTCCCTAACCACGTCTCTACTAGAGCAATAATCTCAAAATCTTTCACTAAATCCACAATTTCCTTATTCCCTAACTTCCCCATCAACCCCTCAATATTCAGCATCCCTATCACCATATCTAGTTATTTATTTCCTCCCCCTCCCTCCCTATACTTCTGCATTTCACCACTTCCCCCCTTACTTCTCGTGATTCTTGCTTTTGGCTCCACCCCATCCCTCTCTTTCTTCTCACCCCAATCCTTCCCCATTTCCGTGCCAGAGCCTTTTTTCCCACCCCATAGATCTTTTAAACTTAAGGATCTCACCTTATTTAACGCCTGCTTTCTCTCCATGTTTATTTCTGCATTATTCCTATTTGGGGAGGTTAAGTCACTACCCTGACTCCTTTCCCTTCCCGTCACCTCTTCACTACCTGTATCCACTTCACTTCGGTCTAGTGTCCTACTTATTGATTCACTCCTTCCTGGGCTGTTCTGACTCACCAAGGACTCTGCTGTCTTCGCTACCTGCCCGCTGACACCGCAGTCCCCTCTTCTCTCTTCCTTCTCCGTACTGATGTCGCCCTGCTCTCGATTTCTGCAACTCATTTCCTCCTCACATTTTTCCATCCTCAGCAATTCCTCCTATGTCCACGATCGCGACCAATTTCTGCCTGAAGTAACCAGACACCTCCCCACTATCTTGGCTCGCAATCCCTCCGCTCTAGCACGCCACATATGCCGCTTATAGACATCCAACCGCATCCTATCTTCTTTCTCTATCTCAGCCTTCAAATAAATGTTCGACCCTTTCAAATTTCCAGCATTCCTCAGAAGTATATCAGCCATGAGGGTTGATATTAATCTTAACTTCACCGGCCTATGTCCCTTGTTCCTTCCCACTCTATATATATCATCTATATCAACTTCAGAAAAGTTTATCTTCATTTTGTTCAAAACTATGTCCACCACTTTCAATACTAATTCCACTTTTGATTCTGTTCCTTCCTCAGGTACACCATACACAAACACATTTTTTCTTGCCGATTCGTTCCTCGCTAACCTCACTTCTCTCTTCATTGCTGTTAATTCCTCTTCCAGTACCACCACCTTCTTTTTCAAGTTCCCTACCTCATCTTCTATCTCCGCTAACTTGTCATTTACACCTCCAATTTCTTCTTTTATAAAACTTTTTAAGTCCTTCATCTCCTTCATTTGGGTTGCCTGGTGTTCCTGCATCATTTCCTTAATTTCTTCTCCTTTGCTTGCTTCCTTCACCACTCTCTTGATCTCTTCAAGCTCCTCCCAGCCGAACGGTCCCTGGTTTGGACCCGGATTCTTTTCTATACCTCCTACCACCAGCAGCGTCGCAATAACCGTCGCACACAACATAATCTCCAACAGTCCTTTATAACCACTAATTTCTCTTCCTCTCTCAACTCCACCTTCCTTCCAACACTGCCTTGCACCATGCCATCTTCCAATTCTCAGCCTGTATTGCTGTAGTGTTATTCCCATATTGCGCACCTCAGCTCATTCACACGTCCGCACTTCCCGATGTCTCGCTCGTGACTGAGAAAGAAGATACCAGGGGAGGTGGGATGAACTAATGATGGCCGACTACTATTTGTGTTTGAAAAGCTAAGACAAACTTGATGCAGTCAGACGCTGGGCAGCCAAGTGTTCATTCCAAGGGGACATCTGGGACTGTTAAAGTTTATTTTGTTCACATTTATGAAATAATAAAGATTCTGAATAAGAGTGACATTGTTTGCATGTAAATCACGTTTAATTGTCAAAATAAATTGCTTTCATTGCCTCAGAGTAAAAATGCTAAATATTTAATTCTAATTTTATACTAAACAATTATTCATTGTTTATAATAATTCTATACAATATTCAACTATTTTAATATATATATATAATATATATATATAAAAAACAAAAAAGAATAAATATTTCCATAATTATCAACATTTGTCAGTACTTTTTATATGCAATATTCTGGTCTATCTCTTATTTTGATATGCCTATTGCGAGAAAACATGACGTGATACGTAGAAACGGACAACAGATTCGTGTTCAGCGAACCAAAATTAGTTAAGATCACCTATCACACCTCTTGCCGCAAAAAACAAAAGTTTGAAAATTCTGGGTTGTGTAATACGACAGCGGGTCCATAAGTAGTAACGTATGTGGACAGCCATGGAAGAAGGGATCAAATGACTGAACTTTGCGATCTAATTATTCGTATATTAGAAATTAAATCTTACAGATTATTATTATTATTATTATTATTATTATTATTATTATTATTATTATTATTATTATTATTATTATTATTATTATTATTATTACCCGTACAGGAAAGATTCCAATAACTATCGAGGTATCTCATTGATTAGTATACCAGGCAAAGTATTCACTGGCATCTTGGAAGGGAGGGTGCGATCAGTCGTTGAGAGGAAGTTGGATGAAAACCAATGTGGTTTCAGACCACAGAGAGGCTGTCAGGATCAGATTTTCAGTATGCGCCAGGTAACTGAAAAATGCTACGAGAGGAATAGGCAGTTGTGTTTATGTTTCGTACATCTAGAGAAAACATATGACAGGGTACCGAGGGAAAAGATGTTCGCCATACTGGGGGACTCTGGAATTAAAGGTAGATTATTAAAATCAATCAAAGGCATTTATGTTAACAATTGGGCTTCAGTGAGAATTGATGGTAGAATGAGTTCTTGGTTCAGGGTACTTACAGGAGTTAGACAAGGCTGTAATCTTTCACCTTTGCTGTTCATAGTTTACATGATCATCTGCTGAAAGGTATAAAATGGCAGGGAGGGATTCAGTTAGGTGGAAATGTAGTAAGCAATTTGTCCTATGCTGGCGACTTGGTCTTAATGGCAGACTGTGCCGAAAGCCTGCAGTCTAATATCTTGGAACTTGAAAATAGGTGCAATGAGTATGGTATGAAAATTAGCCTCTCGAAGAATAAATTGATGTCAGTTGGTAAGAAAATCAACAGAATTGAATGATAGATTGGTGATAATAAGCTGGAACAGGTCGATAATTTCAAGTACACTGACTGACAGAGCAAATGCAACACCAAGAAGGAGTGGTCAGAACTTTATGCCAATTACAGGGTAGACTGACGTCACTGAGGTATGCTCATGATGTGAAATGCGCCGCTGTGCTGCGCACGTAGCGAACGATAAATGGGACATGGCGTTGGCGAATGGCTCACTTCGTACCGTGATTTCTCAGCCGACAGTCATTGTAGAACGTGTTGTCGTGTGCCACAGGACACGTGTATAGCTATAATGCCAAGCCGCCGTCAACGGAGGCATTTCCAGCAGACAGACGACTTTACGAGGGGTATGGTGATCGGGCTGAGAAGGGCAGGTTGGTCGCTTCGTCAAATCGCAGCCGATACCCATAGGGATGTGTCCACGGTGCAGCGCCTGTGGCGAAGATGGTTGGCGCAGGGACATGTAGCACGTGCGAGGGGTCCAGGTGCAGCCCGAGCGACGTCAGCACGCGAGGATCGGCGCATCCGCCGCCAAGCGGTGGCAGCCCCGCACGCCACGTCAACCGCCATTCTTCAGCATGTGCAAGACACCCTGGCTGTTTCAATATCGACCAGAACAATTTCCCGTCGATTGGTTGAAGGAGGCCTGCACTCCCGGCGACCGCTCAGAAGACTACCATTGACTCCACAGCATAGACGTGCACGCCTGGCATGGTGCCGGGCTAGAGCGACTTGGATGAGGGAATGGCGGAACGTCGTGTTCTCCGATGAGTCACGCTTCTGTTCTGTCAGTGATAGTCACCGCAGACGAGTGTGGCGTCGGCGTGGAGAAAGGTGAAATCCGGCAGTAACTGTGGAGCGCCCTACCGCTAGACAACGCGGCATCATGGTTTGGGGCGCTATTGCGTATGATTCCACGTCACCTCTAGTGCGTATTCAAGGCACATTAAATGCCCACCGCTACGTGCAGCATGTGCTGCGGCCGGTGGCACTCCCGTACCTTCAGGGGCTGCCCAATGCTCTGTTTCAGCAGGATAATGCCCGCCCACACACTGCTCGCATCTCCCAACAGGCTCTACGAGGTGTACAGATGCTTCCGTGGCCAGCGTACTCTCCGGATCTCTCACCAATCGAACACGTGTGGGATCTCATTGGACGCCGTTTGCAAACTCTGCCCCAGCCTCGTACGGACGACCAACTGTGGCAAATGGTTGACAGAGAATGGGGAACCATCCCTCAGGACACCATCCGCACTCTTATTGACTCTGTACCTCGACGTGTTTCTGCGTGCATCGCCGCTCGCGGTGGTCCTACATCCTACTGAGTCGATGCCGTGCGCATTGTGTAACCTGCATATCGGTTTGAAATAAACATCAATTATTAGTCCGTGCCGTCTCTGTTTTTTTCCCAACATTCATCCCTTTCGAACCACTCCTCCTTGGTGTTGCATTGTCACTGTCAGTCAGTGTATTTAGGTTGTGTGTTCTCCCAGGATGGTAATATAGTAAGTGAGATTGAATCAAGGTGTAGTAAAGCTAATGGAGTGAGCTCGCAGTTGTGATCAACAGTATTCTGTAAGAAGGAAGTCAGCTCCCAGACGAAACTCTCTTTACATCGGTCTGTTTTCAGACCAACTTTGCTTTACGGGAGCGAAAGCTGGGTGGACTCAGGATATCTTATTCATAAGTTAGAAGTAACAGACATGAACGTAGCAAGAATGATTGTTGGTACAAACAGGTGGGAACAATGGCAGGAGGGTACTCGGAATGAGGATATAAAGGCTAATTTAGGAATGATCTCGGTGGATGAAGCTGTACGCATAAACCGGCTTCGGTGGTGGGGTCATGTGGGGCGAATGGAGGAGGATAGGTTACCTGGGAGAATAATGGACTCTGTTATGGAGGGTAAGAGAAATAGAGGGAGACCAAGACGACGATGGTTAGACTCGGTTTCTAACGATTTAAAGATAAGAGGTATAGAACTAAATGAGGCCACAACACTAGTTGCAAATCGAGGATTGTGGCGACGTTTAGTAAATTCTCAGAGGCTTGCAGACTGAACGCTGAAAGGCATAACAGTGTATGATGATAACGTATGTATGTATGTATGTATGTATGTATGTATGTATGTATGTATGTATGTATGTATGTTATTACCCGTACTGGAAATGTGAATAAATCAGTGGCTTAGGTGTTGGCTTCCTACCTGGAAAGCAGAAGATCGAATCCCCGTCCATACTGGGTTGATGTTTTCATCTCAAAAGTCATGCTACATCCGGCCCTGAACTTGACCCACCCCCCGCCTTAGTGGCACCAGCGACCTCAAATATAGTCAGGTTATGCTGAAGAAATTACATATTGTCGATAATGTTCAAATCTCAATCACTTACTCTATAGTACCTTCTTCTTGTTCTTCTTCTGCCACTTCTTGCTTCCTGGCAGTCAATATGCCTGTAACGGTCACTCAGTGTTGGGTGGCTCTTCTGATCCTCAGAGAGCAGGTAGGGAAGACAGGTGGGCTAATGTCTTAAGGTCAAGGACAACGACGGCTAAGGGTTATCCTTAGGGAGTTGGCGCAGGTGAGGTTGGTTCGTGTCCATACAGGAAAACAAATACAGTAGTGATAATACGCGACACTTACGGATTTCGCCTTGCTAAAATGGGAGACAATTCGACGGTGGCGCTCCTAGTGACTTGACCTGAACAAATCGCGCTAAATTCAAATATCAATGGAAATGTATATACGGAAATGGATAAATAAATTACGTCTAGAAAGAAAGTGTTATTGAGATATTAACTTCGAAGTTGCTAAAGCAATTCTGGATAAATGAATGAAGAATTATTTAAAAGGTTATTATTCATTTTCTTTGCTAGTTGCTTTTTACGTCGCACCGACACAGATAGGTCTTATGGCGACGATGGAACAGGACAGGGCTAGGAGTGGACAGGAAACGGCCGTGGCCTTAATTAAAGTACAGCCCCAGCACTTGCCTGGTGTGAAAATGGGAAACCACGGAAAACCATCTTCAGGGCTGCCGACAGTGGGGTTCGAACCTACTATCTCCCGAATACTGGATACTCTTAAGCGACTACAGCTATCGAGCTCGGTAGGTTATTATTCAAAGACTGAAATTAGACATATAAACCAGAAGTGAAATGGACTGGTGTGAAA
The DNA here is from genome assembly GCF_040414725.1 of Anabrus simplex. Classification (NCBI taxonomy): domain Eukaryota; kingdom Metazoa; phylum Arthropoda; class Insecta; order Orthoptera; family Tettigoniidae; genus Anabrus; species Anabrus simplex. Next base: position 39,224,612 of record NC_090279.1, read on the forward strand.
TGGATTGATCTTTCATTTATGCATTACTTTTTACTTTTTTAGCTTTATCATTCCTGCCTGAACTCTTACAGTTGGATTTGTCTTTTTTCTCATTTAAAAACATTGTATCATCACATTAAGACACTTGTCAATAAAAATATCGGCACATTCCTTACAAATATGATGCAATGAATTAACATTTAATAATGATAATAATAATGTTTTTTGTTTTACGTCCCACTAACTACTCTTTTACGGTTTTCGGAGATGCCGAGGTGCCTGAATTTAGTCCCTCAGGAGTTCTTTTACGTGCCAATAAACCTACCGACACGAGGCTGACGTACACTGACTGACAGAGCAAATGCAACACCAAGAAGGAGTGGTCAGAACTTTATGCCAATTGCAGGGTAGACTGACGTCACTGAGGTATGCTCATGATGTGAAATGCGCCGCTGTGCTGCGCACGTTGCGAACGATAAATGGGACATGGCGTTGGCGAATGGCCCACTTCGTACCGTGATTTCTCAGCCGACAGGCATTGTAGAACGTGTTGTCGTGTGCCACAGGACACGTGTATAGCTAAGAATGCCAGGCCGCCGTCAACGGAGGCATTTCCAGCAGACAGACGACTTTACGAGGGGTATGGTGATCGGGCTGAGAAGGGCAGGTTGGTCGCTTCGTCAAATCGCAGCCGATACCCATAGGGATGTGTCCACGGTGCAGCGCCTGTGGCGAAGATGGTTGGCGCAGGGACATGTGGCACGTGCGAGGGGTCCAGGCGCAGCCCGAGTGACGTCAGCCCGCGAGGATCGGCGCATCCGTCGCCAAGCGGTGGCAGCCCCGCACGCCACGTCAACCGCCATTCTTCAGCATGTGCAAGACACCCTGGCTGTTCCAATATCGACCAGAACAATTTCCCGTCGATTGGTTGAAGGAGGCCTGCACTCCCGGCGTCCGCTCAGAAGACTACCATTGACTCCACAGCATAGACGTGCACGCCTGGCATGGTGCCGGGCTAGAGCGACTTGGATGAGGGAATGGCGGAACGTCGTGTTCTTCGATGAGTCACGCTTCTGTTCTGTCAGTGATAGTCACCGCAGAAGAGTGTGGCGTCGGCGTGGAGAAAGGTCAAATCCGGCAGTAACGGTGGAGCGCCCTACCGCTAGACAACGCGGCATCAAGGTTTGGGGCGCTATTGCGTATGATTCCACGTCACCTCTAGTGCGTATTCAAGGCACATTAAATGCCCACCGCTACGTGCAGCATGTGCTGCGGCCGGTGGCACTCCCGTACCTTCAGGGGCTGCCCAATGCTCTGTTTCAGCAGGATAATGCCCGCCCACATACTGCTCGCATCTCCCAACAGGCTCTACGAGGTGTACAGATGCTTCCGTGGCCAGCGTACTCTCCGGATCTCTCACCAATCGAACACGTGTGGGATCTCATTGGACGCCGTTTGCAAACTCTGCCCCAGCCTCGTACGGACGACCAACTGTGGCAAATGGTTGACAGAGAATGGAGAACCATCCCTCAGGACACCATCCGCACTCTTATTGACTCTGTACCTCGACGTGTTTCTGCGTGCATCGCCGCTCGCGTGGTCCTACATCCTACTGAGTCGATGCCGTGCGCATTGTGTAACCTGCATATCGGTTTGAAATAAACATCAATTATTCATCCGTGCCGTCTCTGTTTTTTCCCCAACTTTCATCCCTTTCGAACCACTCCTCCTTGGTGTTGCATTGTCACTGTCAGTCAGTGTATTTGAGCACCTTCAAATACCACCGAACTGAGCCAGGATCGAACCTGCCAAGTTGGGGTCAAAAGGCCAGCGCCTTAACCGTCTGAGCCACTTAGTCCGGCGTTTTAACATTTAACAGCTGGACAATTTTCCTCCTAACATGAAGCCTACTAACAGAAAGATAATCTATAAAATCCCGGCTTTAATCTGAGAAGAGGGATAAAGAAAGAAAAGTATGAAAATGTTGACGATAGAGATGCTTCAAGGAATATTTACGTACAATTAGAGCAAACATGTAACATACCCTTGGCTGTATTGTCGAGGATTTCTAAAGTCGCTGGCCTGGAAATGGTCTGAACAGATGTTATAATTCTTATATAAGCGTAACGTCCCTTTTTTCTTGTACACCTTACCCAAATCGCTTCTGTGACATTTCAAAACCAACAGATCACACCTACAACAACACATCGGTATTGAAAGTTAACTGCTGCACTATACAATAAAATATGCGTATTGCATTTTATGCCAGTTAAAATATGGGTTGAGCATGTCAGAAGATTATGAAGTACTATAAAAATCTCTGTCACTGGAAGAATATATACACAAACACAATATTACTTACATGTTCTTGTCACGAGGGAACCTGAGGAACGACCGCGCATTTTTCTCTACTTCATAATTACTGCAGTCAAACACAGCACATACCTTTCCCCTCATGTTGAGAGGAGATATCAAGGAATGACACACACTACTATTTATTTATGTCAACTCACTGAAAACGCATAAATAACACCAAAAACTTCATACAAAAATACACGTGCTCTTATGAGAGAATCAGTACTGTTCAGGTCTATCCGCTAGAGTGAGCTCCAGTAGCTGTCCCTCGATATCTCGCTCAGTGTCGCGTATCATCTCTACTGTATTTGAGGAAAATCAGCGGGGGGAAGTGTTGCAGTGGAGCGGTGGGGCAAGAAGAAGAAACACAGAGTAGCGAATAGGAGGAAGGAGAGGAAGGAGAAAGTGACCGGGAGAGGAGGGCATCTAAAGATGATGGGGTTGAGGATCTGGTCAGGTACGTGGAGGAAAGGGAACTAGAGTGGGGTTTAAAACAGATGTTGAGGAAAATAAAAATGCGGAAGGGGGATATGAAAGTGGTAATAGTAACGTAGGGCAAGCGGGAGATTTCTGGGATCTAGTTACTGCAGAATGGAAGAAGTTTAATGAACAAAGGTAGTTATCGGTTGGATACCATGTAGGAGGGATAATGAATGTAGAATGATTAGGGATATAAATGAGACTGTGGAATGGGTATGGTATGCGGGGAATTTGATGTGAAATTTGGATAGGCCCTATCCTAATGGGTGCGCTTAGATGGCCTTTACTTGAACCTCAATGGTAGACCTACGTGGTGAAAGGACTCTGGAATGAAAACTACCGTATTATTCGATAGTCGTCAACTTTCGTTACAGGGAATTGTTTCCATTTGCATTGGTTTTTCATTCGTATCGCAAATTCCAGTCGGTTACACTTGTCGGCGCTGAAATGGGTCTCCTCTTTCACCATGGAGTAAAGTCAGAGCTGATAGTACAATATTCTCCATTGTCCTTGGCTAATTATGATGTAATCAAAAACTAATAAAGCTAAGAATATGTTCCTGTTTATTCCCCCAAACCCACTCATCGCACAAGTTAACAAACTTGAAAGCTTGCGCAAATTTTGCGAAATAAAATCAATAAAAGTATGTGTAAGGAGCGATGTTAACATTTGGTAATGATTATGAACTAGACGGCCTGCAGTAAATATTTTCTTAATTTCACAATATTGTCAACCATACCAAAAAAAAGTCTGGCGGTTTTTTCTCTCGCTGTCGCCATCGGGACTTGTGTGCTAAGTATCGCTTGCGCCAAAAATGTTCTATTGTGCATGCTTTTCTTAATTCTAAAATGAATAGAAGGAATAGATCTTTGGTTTGGGAGCATTTTGAAAACTTCCGAAATTTCAGCTAAATGTTTAGTGTGTAAAAATTAGTTCAAGTGCAAAACCAAAACTTCCAGTTTAAGAGATCATTTTTGAAACGGAAGCATTTTACAGTGCTTTCAGAAAGTGCGAATACAAGGGTAACAAAAGATGATATATTTCTCCCTTGAAGAAACTCAGTCGAATTTGTGAACTGCCGTATGTTTATACCCGGAGAGGTTCTTTCTCTATTATAGATCCTCTTTCGGCCAGACATAGCATGACATTACACCCTGTGCTCTTTCAATTAGTGGCATATTCTTCGGTGTTGTCAGTAGTAACAAAAACCTTTTCTAAATTCAGCCTGTTCTACTAAATGACAGAAATAAAATTTGTTCTTCAAGCGTATGTCTTAAGTGATTAAACTACGTTAAAATATCCGGTTTTGTTTCGAAGAGGGAGGTATGTGGTTGTACAGCTCATCCCGTTACTTGTGTTACAGAATTTCTTCATTGAGGAATTGTGATTTTTATCATTTTGCGCCGTGTCCAAAACCTCTAACATATTGTCGGTATGTTCAAGTTTCAATAATTTACTTCTGAAAAGCTTATAGATTTCAATTCAGAACCGTAATAAGCTAATACTAATCTTTCTCAGTTTCAGCATTCTAGCCTACATATTTTTTATACTTAATATTTTTAATTTTCTTAAATTCATTTTTACTAAAGCATAGAAAATGTATACTTATATACCCCGTTGAAAACTCGTAGCCTTTGCGTTACAATTGCCGGCAATTCTTACCCTCGTGTGTTGTAGCAATATTTATCATATAGTGAAATGTGGATTTTTTCTGAAGAGCTACTCAGATGAAGAAATGCGGATGGTAGTTTCAGAAAGAAATGACAAGATATAGTGTATTTTAATTATTATGTTGATGTGTTGTTTACTTCTGTGTGCGATTTAAATGTGACGCTGTGAATGTTCGGTATTTTTTTACACTGTAGGCTGCGAAACATGGTAGAAGGTTTTGAAATCTGGAGAGTTGTTTTGTTTAGGTTGTCCATGTGCCTGTTGCATATGTCAAAATTGTTGTGTAATACACCTGGTGCAGAATATTCTTGCATTCCTGAGGGACATCCCAGTTCTTGACTATACATCTCACACAGTGGTAAAAAAGGATTGGCTTGTTCAGTTCTCTTTCCAATTTCTTGATTTATGTTTTCATCTTCTGAAATACTCTCCCCAAATACTTGAAGCTTTCCACAACTTCTAATGGTCTTCCATTTACTTCAACATTCCCACTTCCTTCTCTATTATCTTTCGTCACCACTACTATCGTACACTTCTCCACACTTATTTTCATTCCATATTCCTCTATCTTGTGATTCCATTCAGTAACATGTTCTTGTACTTCCATTTCATCTTATCTCCATATTACAATGTCATCTACAAAGAGTAAGGCATTTGCCTGCTTGGTTCCCATTTTTTGTTGTATACTCTTGTGGATTTCATCCATGACTGTAATGAAAAGTAGAGGGGATAATACACATCCTTGTTGAGTCCTGCTTCTACTCTGAACCAGTTTGTTTGTCTCATCGTAGTCTTCACACTACTTATTCACTTTTCCTTTTTGGCTTTATAATTGCATCCTTTCCTCTCCCTGTTATCTTTTTATCACTGCATCCAAGACCACTTGCAGAGCTACATGGTCATATGCCTCCTTAATATCTATAAATGTTATCACTAAATCTTGCCGAAACTCATATTTCTTCTGCAGTGTGTTTTTTAGATTCAACAGATTGAAAAACTTAAAAAATTATGTTTGCACTGAGTGTGGAGTACAGCACGGTATGGAAGTGAAACATGTAAAATAACTGGTGCCGAGTAAAACAGAGTTGAAGCCTTTGAAATGCCGTGTCATTGTAAGTTGTTGAAGATCAGATAGGTAGAACATTTCTGAAATAAAGAGATAGTGAATCAGCTTGATGAGAAGAGAACAGTTTGTGTGAATTTGATCCTAGGAAGGTAGAATTTGATAGAACAAATCTCAAGGTACTGTGAACTTGTTCAGTTAGCTTTGAAGCGAGTGCAGAGGATAAACATAGTAGGAGGATTCCAAGATATGGACCTGGTGATCAGAGTGATATGCAAATGGAATAGTCTCTGAATTTTTCAAGAAACTTTGTGCATGTCGATCACAATTAATGTACATTGGATTTCTAAAAAGAAAAGTCATCTTGCTTTGTTTTCAGTTCCATATAAAGGTGTGTGTTATATAGCTATGAGTATGATATAAGGGTCATGTAAAACTAGAGATCCTTTGACTGTGATCTCGATATTGACAGATATGCTAAATTAGATATCCTATGGAAGTGATCACTGTATTAAAAGTCATATAAAACTGGAGGTCCTTAGCTATGATCATAGTATCAGTCATAGAAAATTTGAGGACCTATAGGTATGGTAATGTTATCAACAGTCATGTAAAATTTCGGGTCTTTTCGGTATGATCATAGTATTGACAGTCATGTAACATTACAAGCTTGTTGCTTAGTTTGTTGACAAATAACCTAAGTAGCATTGACAGCAATAAGGTAATATGTTTTTCTGGCCTGTGTTTCAGTGTAAGGTCATTGGAAATAATCAACAACCCCAGTACCTTCTAACTACTTCAGTTGCTGTGTGAAATGGACCTGGAAGTTAAGGTAAAAAAGGAACCAGCCTGGCTTGAAGAAACAGCAAATATATCACTTGTAAGTCTCATTCCATATAACTTTATAAAGATCAGAACTTAACTCATAGTAGCTGAATAAGTTTGGCAGGATGTACATCTATGGGTCAAACTAGTGACAAAAACATTGTTCGTGCGACAAGGTAAAAGGGCTGCCGAGTGGGCAGTTGGCCTCTAGCATATACTAGGGAGACGGCAGTGCATTCTATGGTTGATAGTGGCAGAAAGTTGAATCAATCTTGAGGGCTTGATATTGAAGGAGCCCTGGTGTTATTTCTTTTAAAATGCTATTTATTTGGGGCGTCGACCTAAGAAGATCTTTTGCCCCTACTTTGCACATTTATGTTGTGAACCTGCGTGTATTTGGAAATGGTGGAAGTGTAAGGTGTTGAATGTGAGGAAAGGAACATTAAGGATGACACAAACACCCAGCCCCAAGCCAGGAATATTGATCATTGACAATTAAAAACCCCTGACCCGGCCAGGAATCAAACCAGGGGCCGCCAGATGACAGGCGGTCCCGTTGCCCCCTACACTGCAGGGCCGGACAAGGGGCCTTGTTTAGGTCCAGCTAGTGATTAGCATTGTCTCAAGATTGAGGCTTCAAGGCATTTCATGTGCTAAGTACCCATTGACTGACTGTCTGTTATTAATTGATTACCTCTGTTGGCTATTGAAATGGATTTCTGGAGGGTGTGTGGTTATGTATTTAGTCTGCATGGTTTGGTTCGGTTATGGAATCTTTGATGGATTGACGTAATTTCCGATCATTTCAGCCTATTGCAGTGCCAGTTGTTGTTGAAGTGATGGCAAATGTTAGGAGCTAGATCGAATTAGGTTATGGCCAGTAGGTCCCTGGCTCTCATGGAAAACATTTGAACTTCTTTACAATGACACTAATGTCGGGTGGGCACGTAGTAAAATTCTGCCTTGGAAGCTTACTATGAGTATAACTCGTCTAAGGAAAAACACCCTGATGAAGGCGGAGATGCAGTGGAAAATTGTGGAGAAGATGAAAGATATTTTCCTCTTCTTTCCTTGCTCTGTCTGTTGCTACTCTAATCACAGTCCATTGCAGTCTTCTGAGTGTGTGGCTTTTAGTTCAGTGGCTCTTCTTCTGAAAGCTCAGAGGGTAAACAAATGCTAAATTCATGTCGGCGAGTGTGATTCGGGTTCGGCCTAGAGGTATTTGAGGAAGCCGAATTATCCCAGCACATGTCTGTAGTTTTACTGGCATGAAAGTGAATTCTTCTTGCACATCATTCTGTCACCTCAGTGTCTTTGAAACCCTTGAATGTTGGAAGAGGGATGTTCAGGGAAGAACTGTGACTTGACAGTAATAATCTAATGAAAACATTGTGTACTGCTGATTTACAGATGAGATATTGCCCAATAGTTGCTTCAAGCTAAAATTCTGCAATTAATGAGTGTCATCTTCAGAATAAATGTGTACTTCCCGAGTTCTGAGTTAGTGGCACTACAGAAGAGAGTGGTGTCTGAACATATCCATGATGCGAGTGCACTGCTGTTCAAGATCTCTACCTTTGTTATTTCTTGTTAGATCCTGTGTCAGACTTGAACCTGGCATATGAGCACATTCCTGATCAAGAACTCTAGGTTTAATATCTTATAACACTTCTGTGTCAAACTTGTACATGTGTTGTTGTTTGAGTCATCAGTCCATAGACTGGTTTGATGCAGCCCTCCATGCCACCCTTTCCTGTGCTAACCTTTTCATTTCTACGTAACTATTGCATCCTACGTCTGTTCTAATCTGCTTGTCATATTCATACCTTGGTCTACCCCTACCGTTCTTACCACCTACACTTCCTTAAAAAAAACAACTGAACAAATCCTGGGTGTCTTAAGATGTGTCCTATCATTCTATCTCTTCTTCTCGTCAAATTTAGCCAAATAGATCTCCTCTCACCAATTCGATTCAGTATCTCTTCATTCGTGATTTGATCTATCCATCTCACCTTCCGCATTCTTCTGTAACACCACATTTCAAAAGCTTCTATTCTCTTTCTTTCTGAGCTAGTTATCGTCCATGTTTCACTTCCATACAATGCCACGCTCCACACGAAAGTTTTCAAAAACATCTTTCTAATTCCGATATCAATGTTTGAAGTAAGCAAATTTCTTTTCTTAAGAAAACTCTTCCTTGCTTGTGCTAGTCTGCATTTTATGTCCTCCTTACTTCTGCCATCGTTAGTTATTTTACTACCCAAGTAACAATATTCATCTACTTCCTTTAAGACTTCATTTCCTAATCTAATATTTCCTGCATCACCTGCCTTCGTTCGACTGCACTCCATTACTTTTCTTTTGGACTTATTTATTTTCATCTTGTACTCCCTACCCAAGACTTCATCCATACCATTCAGCAACTTCTCGAGATCTTCTGCAGTCTCAGATAGAATAATAATATCATCGGCAAATCTCAAGGTTTTGATTTACTCTCCTTGGACTGTGATTCCCTTTCCAAATTTCTCTTTGATTTCCTTTACTGCCTATTCTATGTAAACATTGAAAAGGAGAGGGGACAAACTGCAGCCTTGCCTCACTCCTTTCTGGATTGCTGCTTCTTTTTCAAAGCCCTCGATTCTTTCACTGCAGACTGATTTTTATACAGATTGTAGATAATTCATCGTTCTCAGTATCTGATCCCTATCATCTTCAGAATCATAAATAGCTTGGTCCACTCAACATTATCGAATGCCTTTTCTAGATCTACGAATGCCATGTACGTGGGCTTGTCCTTGATTCGATCCTCTAAGATCAGACGTAAAGTCAGGATTGCTTCACATGTTCCTGCATTTCTTCTGAAGCCACATTGATCTTCTCCCAACTCAGCTTCAACTTGTTTTTCCATTCTTCTGTAAATAATACGTGTTAACATTTTGCAGTCATGAGATACTGAACTAATGGTGCGGTAGTTTTCACACCTGTCAGCACCGGCTTTCTTGGGAATAGGTATAACAACATTCTTCTGAATCAGATGGGACTTCTCCTGTCTCATATATCTTGCAAACTAAATGAAATAACCTTGCCATGCTGGTTTCTCCTAAGGCAGTCAGTAATTCAGAGGGAATGTCATCAATTCCAGGTGCCTTGTTCCTATTGAGGTCACTCGTAGCTCTGTCAAACTCTGACTCAAAATTGGGTCTCCCATTTCATCAGCATCAACAGCCTCTTCATGTTCCAGAACCAAATGATCTACATCTTTACCTTCATACAACTGTTGGATATGCTCCTGCCATCTTTCTGCTTTGTCTTCTTTCCCTAGAAGTGGCTTTCCATCTGAGCTCTTAATATTCATAAATCTAGATTTCCTTTCTCCAAAGGTTTCCTTGATTTTCTTGTATGCAGCATCTACCTTTCCCAAGACCATACAGCCTTTAACATCCTTGCACTTCTCCTTCAGCCATTCTTCCTTAGCTACCTTGCACTTTCTATCCACTTCATTCTTTAATCGCCTGTATTCTTTTCTGCCCTCGTTATTTCTAGCATTCTTGTATTTTCGTCATTCATCAATCAGGTCTAGTATCTCCTGAGTTATCCACTGATTCTTAGTTGATCTTTTCTTCCTTCCTAACATTTCTTCAGCAGCCCTACTGACTTCATTTTTTATGACTCTCCACTCTTCCTCTATAGTGTTTCCTTCAGCCTTTTCATTTAGTCCTTGTGCAACATGATCCTTGAAACAATCCCTCACACTCTTTTCTTTCTTCTTGTCTAGATCCCATCTTTTTGCATTTTTTTCCTTTCTTCAATTTCTTCAACTTCAGATGGCATTTCATGACCAACAAGTTGTGGTCAGAGTCCACGTCTGCTCCTGGGAAAGTTTTGCAGTCCAACACCTGGTTTCTGAATCTCTGCCCAATCATAATGAAGTCTATTTGATACCTTCCAGTGTCTCCAGGTCTCGTCCACATATACACCGTTGTTTGTGGTGTTTGAACCAAGTATTGGCAAGGGCTAAATTATGATCAGTGCGGAATTCAACCGGCCGACTTCCTCTTTCGTTCCTTTGTCCCTTTCCAAATTCTCCTACTGTACTACCTTCTCCTCCTTGGCCTACCACTGCATTCCAGTCTCCCATCACAATTAGATTCTTGTCACCTTTTACATATTGTATTAAATCTTCTATCTCCTCATATATTCTTTCGATTTCTTCATCATCCGCTGAACTAGTAGGCATATAGACCTCCACTATTGTGCAGGGCATTGGTTTGGTGTCTATCTTGACGACAATAATTCTTTCACTATGCTGGTCATAGTAGCTTACCCGCTGCCCTATTTTCTTATTCATTATTAAACCAGCTCCTGCATTTCCCCTGTTTGATTTTGTGTTGATAATTTGGTAGTCGCCTGACCAAAAATCTTGTTCTTCCTGCCAACGTACTTCACTTATACCAACTACAACTAACTTTAGCCTATCCATCTCCCTTTTCAGATTCTCTAACCTACCACAATGTTTCAAACTTCTAACATTCCACGTTCTGACTCGCAGAATGTCAGTATCCATCTTCCTGATGATCGCCCCCTCTCGTGTAGTCCCTACCCGGAGATCCGAATGGGGGAGTAGTTTACCTCTGGAATATGTTACCCGGGAGGAAGCCATCATCAGTACATCATTCATACAGAGAGAGCTGCATGTCCTCGGGAGTTAGTTACGGCTGTAGTTTCCCATTGCTTTCAGCTGTGTAGCAGTATCAACACAGCTAACCCATGTTGAGTATTATTACAAGGCCATATCAGTCAATCATCTAGACTGCCGCCCTTGCAACTACCGAAAGGCTGCTACCCCCCTTTCGATGAACCATTCGTCAGTCTGGTCTCTCAACAGATACCCATCCGATATGGTTGCACCTGCGGCTCAACTATCTGCATCATTGGGACACGCAAGCCTCCCCACCGCGGCAAGGTCACATGGTTCTTCATAAAAGGAAAGAAAATTCCACCTAATCAATACATTTATTTTCTTGTAAAGTATTACAATCTAGGACCGGTTTCGACCCTTCATAGGTCATCCTCAGCCATATCAGAATCACATTTGCATTTCTAACTTATACCTCTGAAAGACCTTCATGATATATTGTTTCATAATTTTCAGTGAAAACTTATCTTAAAAACAAATTTCTAAGCGTTGTGTTAAAATTAAAAATTAAAATTACAAAACTTTGTCTATTATATACATGCCCTTGGGCTGACAGAATGCATCCTTGTGTTGATTAAGCATCTATCTTAGGTATTGTTGCTTATTCTGTTGAATCGAATCCCTTTTATACTTATGTACAATCGTGAATAGACTATCAGTAAAATTTGATAAATAAAGCTTGCGTGATAATTATAATAAAATATCATGTTACATCTTTATACCTTATTGCTGGAGTGATATTATTTTAGGCAAAATATAAATGCGTGTTAACCTCTATAAAATATTTTTACATAAACACACTAATATATTTTAAAGTCTATTCATTGTACTTTAAAGTCTAAAATACTTATTGCTTTATTTATCAAATTTTACTGATAGTCTATTCACGATTGTACATAAGTATAAAAGGGATTCGATTCAACAGAATAAGCAACAATACCTAAGATAGATGCTTAATCAACCCAAGGATGCATTCTGTCAGCCCAAGGGCATGTATATAATAGACAAAGTTTTGTAATTTTAATTTTTAATTTTAACACAACGCTTAGAAATTTGTAAGTTTTTAAGATAAGTTTTCACTGAAAATTATGAAACAATATATCATGATGGTCTTTCAGAGGTATAAGATAGAAATGCAAATGTGATTCTGATATAGCTGAGGATGACCTATGAAGGGTCGAAACCGGTCCTAGATTGTAATACTTTACAAGAAAATAAATGTATTGATTAGGTGGAATTTTTCTTTCCTTGTATGAAGATTGGTAAATGTCAATACGGAAAATGAAATTCATAAATCAAGATGTTTACGCCAACCAGGCAAAGAGTCAAGCATATAAATATAGGAATATCAGAATTAAATTAATGAATACAATTAAGAACATCGCATTTTTGAAAGGATGCCTCGCTCATGACCTAATTCCAAAGTTTTTAACTAAATATAACAACAAACATAGAAACAAAAGACAGACACGTGACACTTTAAAGAAAACCAATAAAATCTGGATAACAACTGAAATAAAAAATTTTTATCGTAAAAAACAACACTTGAATAATATACTATACCCTTTACATTTGAAAGTATCCCAAGAGCTACCACCTAGCTATTGGGATCACTTCCAACATGTTACGAATGAGAAAATTGAACATCTAGCCATAAAAAAACAGAACACCCTAGACAAGAAATTAGAAACCTTGAAACGAACTCAGAAAGAAAAACAGGTGACTCACCTTACAGAAAATAATAACTTAGCTCAGTCCACAGGAGATAGAATGCATCAATTTTACCCACCATTAAAAAATCTCACGGATACAATATTCAGTAAAGCAGAGTATGAAGTTTTAAGCAAAGAACCAAAACATAACTGGAATAACGCCTCAATACTACAGAACGTTACTACCGCAATAGCAGAAACAGAATTAGCCATACAGAGAATTCCGCATGAAATACGTGAGGAAGTTAGACACGATATTGTAAAAAACCTCCCGCAGTACATCAACAGAATACAAGAAAACATATCTAATAGCAATAAAATGGACAAAACACACATTAATAGCCTAAAAGAAAAGGTCAAACATGATAATCTCCTGATAACAAAAGCCGACAAAGGGAACACAACGGTAATTATGAACAAAGATATGTACATTCAAAAAACAAAAGAATGTTTCAATAATAACACATTCCGCACAATACGTAAAGACCCCACAATTACAGTACAAAGAAATCTAAAAAACTTGCTTAAGAACACACGTCTTTTACTCACCGAAGCAGAAGCAAATAGCTTAATAATAATGAACCCCCAGTTACCGAATGCTAAAGCTCTTCCCAAAATTCACAAAGAAAATACCCCTATGAGAACCATAGTAAATTATAGATCTAGTCCCACATATAATCTCTCTAAATTTATTCAGAAATTTCTAAAAAAATCACTATTCCTTTCAAGCTAATAACAGCATACGAAATTCCATAGATTTTTGCAACAAAACAAAGAACTTTAAGTTAGATAAATATCATTCCATAGCCTCCTATGATGTAACAAACATGTATGCAAATATCCCCACTGACAAAACCTTAAACATAATCAGAACTAATCTCCAAACATATAGTAAATTAAGCACATTGGAAATTGAGGAATTTATGATATTACTCAAATTTGCAGTCAATAACAATTTCTTTAAATTTCACGATACAATTTACCAACAAACAGGTCTACCTATGGGATCACCCGCCTCCGGGATAATAGCAGATATATACTTAGACTACTTAGAACATACTGCATTTAGTAAAATTGAAGGAATATCTTTCTGGTGCAGATTTGTGGATGATGTATTCGTCATCATCGACAACAGAACAACCAACGAAAATGCAATATTGGATAAAATAAATGCCATAGATACATGTATACAATTCACCAAGGAATCTGAGAGTAACGGACAACTAAATTACCTAGATCTAACGGTTACTAGACACGAAAAACATCTCACCTTCAAAATTTACCGGAAACCTACACATACAATAAACACCATAAAAATAGATTCTAATCACCCTAATCCACATAAAAAAGCAGCATATCAAAGTATGATTTATAGAGCGTTTAATATACCGATGTGAAAGCAGATCTCAAAGATGAACTACAACTAATTCACGAAATAGCTCAAAAAATGGTTATAGAAAAGAAATGGTTAATTCCATCATTCATAAGTTCAAATCACGACCCAACACCACTCTGACTAAAACAGATCAACCCAGAAAAAATTACGCAACTTTCACTTTCAATAATACGGGCGTATATTCACTAACCAATGTTCTGAGGAAGCATAACATTAAAATAGCATTTAAGACTACACAAAATAATTGGCATGTCATATATAATAGCAAATCAGTAAATAGTAGTAACAAATATCTTCAATCAGGAGTCTACCGAATGGAATGTAACAACAGTTTAACAAGTTATGTGGGGCGTACGGGCAGGAATTTCACGACTAGATATAATGAGCACGTAAACGCAATTAGGCATAATCATTTCTCGGCAATAGGGCAACATATGCATGAATATAAGCACAATTTTACGGACATAAATAACGATTTAAAAATATTAAATGTAGAACCTAAAGGTCCTTTGCTTAATATAGGTGCAGAATTATATATAACACTAGGTCAGTATGCAAATCCTAATTATAACATAAATGAGTTATCTGAAAAAACTAATATTTTGTTCAATAAAATCGTTCCTATCTTAAAAAACGACTACGTCAAAATAGTCAACAGACGACGTCATACACAAGCTACGGTGCAGACAGCGAACCTCAGTGACTCCGCCCATACACACGTAACAACCTCCCCTACTTATCCCTCCGCCCCTCTCACAACAGACAACACTAGAACCATCAGTACGAGGTACATTACTCGTCAAACGGCCAAGAAACTTGCATTTCAAACATCCCAGCAGTAAGTAAATTAATTCAGGCTTTACAAATTCACACAATATTACACTTCTATTGAAAGCTAACTCACTTCATTCATTTTGGCTTACAGACTTTACCAGCCTTAAAAAAGGGAAAGGAACCACCACAATCTTACGGCATTTGATGGGAGTAAACTCCAGAAGTTAGGCCAGAACTGAATCACACATATATTCCATAATTTAACACGTATCAAGCTTATATTGATCCATTTCACAATTATAGGAAAGTGCTGTTATTTACAAATGGAACCTATAAAGACTAACATTCGACATATAAAAAGGCAAATTATGGAAATATAACGCAAGAATCAAGGCCAACACGTTTCAGTGTCACTAAACACACTGACTATATTACTAGACATTCAAGTGTTTTTAAAACTTCTGTAGTAAATGATAAGCATTCAATTTAATAGACATTTATGTTTTATACAATACATAATCAACATAATATGAAACTTGTAATTTTATGCAAGAAGGAACTGACATTTAATCATTAGATTTAAAAGCCAACCATACACGGCATATTTAAATATTATCAATGTCTGATGTTATATAAGACAAATTGTTATAATATTTTACCACATAACAGCGCAAGATCCAAAGCAATAAGTATTTTAGACTTTAAAGTACAATGAATAGACTTTAAAATATATTAGTGTGTTTATGTAAAAATATTGTATAGAGGTTAACACGCATTTATATTTTGCCTAAAATAATATCACTCCAGTAATAAGGTATAAAGATGTAACATGATATTTTATTATAATTATCACGCAAGCTTTATTTATCAAATTTTACTGATAGTCTATTCACGATTGTACATAAGTATAAAAGGGATTCGATTCAACAGAATAAGCAACAATACCAAAGATAGATGCTTAATCAACCCAAGGATGCATTCTGTCAGCCCAAGGGCATGTATATAATAGACAAAGTTTTGTAATTTTAATTTTTAATTTTAACACAACGCTTAGAAATTTGTTTTTAAGATAAGTTTTCACTGAAAATTATGAAACAATATATCATGAAGGTCTTTCAGAGGTATAAGATAGAAATGCAAATGTGATTCTGATATAGCTGAGGATGACCTATGAAGGGTCGAAACCGGTCCTAGATTGTAATACTTTACAAGAAAATAAATGTATTGATTAGGTGGAATTTTTCTTTCCTTTTATGAAGATTGGTAAATGTCAATACGGAAAATGAAATTCATAAATCAAGAAATTCATAAATCAAGGTCACATGGTTCGCAGAGGAGGTCTTGTACATATATATGAAAATTATGTTAAGGAAATGTATGCCAATATCGGAAACTGTTAGGGAGTGTGTTACGGTTGGGGTTAGATTATTCTGTACTTTTTGTTGTCGGTATCGTTTCTACTTTGGTTTAGGGGTTACACATCTTCTATTTTTCCCCTATGATTATAATAGAGGATGGTTGGCCCATTGTACTATAAAAAAAATTTAATATCTTCCAACACTATTGAACTACAATTAGCACAACATGTTAAAAAATATTACTCCTATCATAATTAGTGTAGAAGAAGTTAAATCACAAGTCTATCATCACTGTCTTTGAGACTGGATACACCAGTCTGCTAAACAAAATATTAACACAGGTGTGATTACTCTGTTTTACCATCACATCCACAATGTGCTGGAAGATATGTGTGTTAAGGAAAGAACAGATTTGCTTATGGGATGCGAGAGATAAAGTAGCTCAAAATCTGGATGTACGTTCTCTCAAAATAAGTACTTTGCTTACACACTGAATTCATTTAGAAAGGCAGAATAGTGATTAGCTCATTTTATTCCTCAAATACAGCTCAGACTCTATGTTTTATAGAGAACCATATGTAAGGGCTCTAGAATGAATGATTCTGAGAAAATTCTCTTTAACTCTTTCGCTGCAGAAGTCGACTTTTGTCGACTTACTTCACAATAGAATTTGCTGTGGTAATCGACTTTTGTCGACTTTGTACTTTCCGGCTATAGTTTCCGTGTACTTCTTTAATAAAGGTGCATTTCAGAATACAAACATCTATAATCATGTATTGACTATGTACTAAGCATTGTTTGAAAACATTGCCGCCAATACTGGACCTATGTTTATTTCTTATCTTTCACCTGCCCACCCGTCAACATTCCTGTC
Source organism: Anabrus simplex (assembly GCF_040414725.1). Taxonomy (NCBI): domain Eukaryota; kingdom Metazoa; phylum Arthropoda; class Insecta; order Orthoptera; family Tettigoniidae; genus Anabrus; species Anabrus simplex. The sequence continues at coordinate 39,241,795 of NC_090279.1, forward strand.
AGCTGTCTGGCCGGTTGCGGGCTTCACTCAGCAGCTGTGAGCGGGTAGAACTACATTAGTAATGACAGTGAAGAAATCTTAAATCGTTTAGTGGCCGATTACTATTCCGCCTCTTCAGTAAATGTGGGCAGTGAAACAAGTGATGATGTGCAAAGTGGTTGTTGGAAAGAAAGTGCCAAGGAGGTAGATCTTAATTTTGTATCAGTCTGGTAGGATATTAGAGATGACATATGAATTAAAAAATGAAATTATGTGATGGGGCTAATTTTGATATAACAGTGAAAAGCGAAGTTTTGCATTTTGATGACCCATGCAAAATAGTTCTTCAATTTATGTCACGTTCAGTGTTTGAGCACACAGTAATGGAATCATATAAACATGCTGAGTAGTGTTTAGATGAAACATTTTATTTTCCTCCGTGTTCGAGGTATAGTCGATGGACTGAATGCAAAATAGAAGATATTCAGGCAATGCTGGCTATTGATATTGGGATGGGATTGTGCCGTAAATCAGCATTAGAGACTTACTTTTCCAAACAATAATGGCTTACTGCTACACCAAGTGATATAACGAAGCTTCATCATACATTTCAGTAACAATGAAAACCACATTGCTAAGGGGTCACCAGGTTATAATCTATTATTCAAATAAGACCTGTCATTTCTATTGTAGAAAATTTGTACCTGGAGCATGCTTCACCTGGAAAATGCTTATCAGTTGGTAAGTCTATGGTAAATGTACAGGAAGGCTGTTGTGTAAGCAATACCTTACTTCAAACCCATCAACAAAATGGGGTGTAAATTTGTGGTCACTAAGCGACAGTAGAAGTAGTTAGCTTTGCAAGTTTCAGACTTATGTAGGAAAGGACAGTGAAATGTCAGTGCGTGGGAAATCATTGGGAGAGAAAGTGATAAGAAGCCTGACAGAGGGTTTTGAGTATACTGGCAGATTTGTGTGTGTGAAGACAATTTTTTTTCAAGCCCAGCGGTTTCCACCCAGCTTTCTGAGAAGAACATAGGTACTGCGGGACAGTGAGATCTAATTGCAAAGGACTACCTCGAGATATGAAAACCCTAAAAATGAAGAAAGGGAAAAAATCTAAGTTCTCGCACCTTCCATCCATAGAAATGCTAGCGTGCGCATGGCAAGATACTGGCCGGTAAAACATGTTATCGACCATTCACACATCTGAGATTGTGAAGATCAGAAGAGGTCATAAAAAGGTGAAAGTGGCTACGTAACTGTTGAAAAAACCAAGTTAGTTGTAAATTACGGCTATGAAATGTATGGTGTTGATAAATTTGATCTACTGAAAACTATGCATTTGTACACAAGAAACTCAAGTGGTATCAGGTCTTGTGGTATTTTCTCATTGAAACTGCACTAATAAATGGAAGAATAATGGTACAATAAGCCTCAAAAAAAGGGCAATTACTGCTCGCGACTTCAGAAAATCTGTCATGATGGGACTTCTACAAGAGTATCAGCGCAGTCCGCCGGCGAAACGAGGAAGACCTTTTGATCACATACCTCAAGCGCTCCTGACGGAGAGGCACTCTCTTGGAAAGCAGCAGGACAAGAGTCTCGAACCTAATTGTGTGTTTGTTCCATATTATCAGCTAACTGTTCAAAGAAAGGAAAGGGACTGTGCAAGACAGCCTGCAATGTGTCCAGTTCCATGTTTCGAGATGTATCACAGTAATGTGTGTTTCAAGGTCAAATGTTACTGCTAATTTGCCAAAGTTGAGTTAGAAATAGTGCGGTGGTGTTGAAAGTCACTAATCTTTAAAAAAAAAAAAAATTTCAGTTCATTTGGAAAATACAAAAAAGAGTTGCATTCTTCTGTAATTGTTCTGTTTAAAAATAGCGCAGTGAAAAAAGTTAATATGCCCCTTCTTAGTTTGCTCTGTCACTTTGAGGACTTAAGGCACATTAAAAAAGCTTCCTTTCCTCTTTTTCATTATTTCCCTTTCCATTTTATGCATCCTTTTCATCCATTCCTTAGTTCTGCTACTGTTCTCTTCCTTCGGTATTGAATGGGGTAAGTTTGTATATTCTAGAACTTCATATTTTAATTCACTTTTATTAGCAAGTTAACTTATATTAAAACATAAGCTTTTGTTCACAGTCCCTCCCCGCCCCCCTTTAGTGCCGATAAGGTTTTATGAATCCAAATGATAAATTTAAATGTCTTGTAGTATATCATGAAAGAGCTTCTGATACTGCAGATGTACACTACAATGCTGCTGTCCCCACTGACAGTGTTCTCATCCCCATAGTCCTCCACAGAACACTGCATAACATCATTTTAGTAGTAAAATATTTCATTTGTATTTGCTTTCAGTTTTGGTTACATCACATCTTTTGCTGGTATATGACTGTGATAAGCCTGCTTCTGTTATGTTTATTTTTTATTTTACACTTGGCAGCAATGATATATGCTGTTTGAAACAGAACTGTCGTAATGCTTGATGTAGCCCCTGTGAGCTCGGCAAAACCAGAGTAGAGAATGTGATTCCAATAATTCGAGGTATTTTAATCTGCCTGGAGACAAAATGTATGCTGAGAACAAAAATGATTTAGAACAGTTGTAACACCTGTAAGTGGTTCAAACAACCTTTAAGATTTGATTGATATGATTGTGCATATCAAAAGAGTTCATTCAATTTAGTGTTTATGTCTATGGCTGCTTCCTTCCAAATTCTGTGCAAGATAGCCCCAATCCCATCCCTGGTAGGATATCTTCTGAAATGGCTAGAAAATGTTTCTCATTTTATATTTTGTTCTCAGTCTAATTCTTTCTCTGACATCAGGAGTGAGCAAGAATAGTAACACCATTCTCAATACAGCCTTTTGTTACTACAATCCTCTGCTGGTAGAAATCTTCCTTAAACATTAGTGAAATTCTGAAAGTAACTGTAATACTGGCAATTAATGAATTAACAGGCTCATTTTGGTGGCTATATTTGTAGATGTGTGTTATGAGCATACCTAAAATATATCTTATTTTCCACAGGAGAATATTGAACATGTGCCAGAAGTGATAGCTCTGAAAGAAGAAGTTAAATCAGAGTTGACAGATCCAGGGTCAATGCAGGAAAACTCTCTTGAGGTAATGTACATAATTTGATAAGCCATTGTCTGATAATGAAAATTGTTTGAAAATGGCTCAACAGATATCAGTGTTTGACCCTTCATGTCAGTGCACACGATTGATAGTCCTACGGTAAACATACTTTTTTATGAGATTGACTGTTTACTTACCTAATTTTCCCTTTTCCGTCAAGTTGTTCCACGATCTTGTGTTATGAATTGCACAGCAGTTAGGATTGCTCCAAAGTCCTCTACTCTATACCATTTGGGAGCTGGTAGTATTTCTACTAATACTTTTACTTCATTAATGTTTTCTATCACAAAGTAGCTATAAGATACATTCTTTTGTTACTGTTACAGGATATTTTAATAGTTGCTTCCAAATTAAACACCTTTGTAATCTTATTGATTATATTAATTACTAGCTGTTTTACCCATGCTTTGCCACGGAATCCTACATTGTATACAGAATTCTAGATTAGGTAGTGTACACGTTGTGAGCAAGATTGTATTAAATTGCATAGCTCTTAACGTTACCGTAGAAACATGACTGGGAAGTTACCAAACATCTTTTCTCGTATGAAGACTGGGTTAGGTAATATTCATTGTAATGGTAGGCCCGCTTGCCTACCATCAGTTACAATCAGGTTGGGGAGTTTTTGTTATAATGGTAGGCACTCTCCACCTGCCTTTTTACATCATCAGAAAAACTGTCTTCATGGTTTCCCCAACTGAAATGAACATAGGCCATTACAATGACGTCAGTAGTAATGGCGCAATTAAAAGCAATGCTTTCATATGAAACACTCGATCAAATGAGATACCACACATTTTCTCACTTTTAACAAACAGTTCTACACTGCTAATCTAACAGTCCAAAGTTCTGGAGCTCAAATGACCAAACCGCAGAGAGGTGTGGTCCGTGAACACTCTTTGTATTTATTCGGCGAGGGTGTCGAATAGTGGAGAGTCTCAGGGCAAAAACTATGGTCTTTTACTAACTTGTTTCCTAGGAGTGCCCGATGAGTCAGAAAATCTCAATTCATTACACTGGCGGCGGAAAAATCTATATTGACTTGGAAGCAAATTTTTCTCCAAATCAGAGGAGAATTCAATAAAAGTGAAGAGGAAGAAGTTTTTCTGAAGATACGGCTCTTTTCAGAGTTAAATTTTCAGTTATGTAGTGAATTGTGGTGCTATAATTTAGAACAGGCCTAAATTCTAATTCTAGCTACTACTAAGTCAGCCTCTGCCTTACATGTGCACACTGCTCATTCAAAACAGCGCGTCAGAGTAGGGATCGGATAGCTGGAATTCTATGATGAACTAGTATGTTACGTACCAGCAGTATCAGAAAATGTATGAACCAGAGGAATGGCATGCTAATTAAGAAAGTTTTCTAACTTCCCTGATATTTCGCGGCAATATTCAGTCAGGCTGTTATAGTCGGTACGCACAACAAACAATGGTCAATGTATTGTTATTCTTGATCAGTGTTATGCGCTTTCAATATTGTAGGCCTTCAGATTTAGTTTCCTTCCAACTCTGAAATACCACTCTTATCATAGTCAGTACGGTAAAACTGAATAAAACATAAATGATCGGAAGTTGAGTTCTCTATAACTTTTGTCATGTGGTACATTTCTATAGGATCAATAACATTGGTATTTAAAAATTAAATCTTAGGCACCTTCTTTTAAACTACAATTTCATCCTGGTTGAATAAAATTGTTTATAGCTTAGACTGTAACTTCTTATTCCCCGACACTATATACCAATTTTTCATTAATTTCTTTTAACCCATTTTCTCGTGGCTCAGCATAAATGATCAGAAATTTAATTCTATATAACTTTTGTATCATTTATCGATAGGACCACTAATAATACAAATATTTGATAATTAAATTTTAGGCCTTCCCCTAAACTACCAGTTCACTCAGCATGAATAAAATAATTTATAGCATAGATTTTCGTGGCTCATCCCCCGACTTTACATACCGATTTTCATTAAATTCTCTTCACAGGTTTTCTCGTGATGCGTGTACATACAGACAGACAGAAATTACGGAAAAGTAAAAAGTGCATTTCCTTGTTACTGTGGACATGACCAATACAGAAATGCTATTCTTTTCAAATTCTGAGCAATTTACTAACATAACTTATTTTATATATATAGATTGTCTTCTAGATAATACAATTATTTGTAGATACAAGTTGCTTACTGTGAGGATTCACTTACATACTACTCACACTGTAACCATATCATGGCAAATGAAAAACATTCTTATTCTTCGTAATGTGGTCTGTGGTGTTACTAGTCCATTGTGACTTATAATGTTACTTAAACATGAAATGAAGAAACAATCCATTCAGGAGTTAACTTGCCTTTCTTTTTCATACTTCGTAAGTGATAGTGTTTGTGAATAGGCCTTGTAAGTTCACCGTTACTCACCTGAACATTCGTTACATGAATGAATTTGTCACTACCAGGGTACATATTTGATCACTGCCATCGTCCACTTCATAGCATGTGTGTCATCTTCTTTCAGTATGACTATGTTACTATGGGGTATTTCATTGTCCATTTATTGAGAAATTCATTTGACCATCTCTTCCAGGAGTTGTGGGTTGCCTGCTGAATATATAGCCATGTGGGCAAGGTTTTGATGGGAGAGGAAGTATAATCATGATCAGAGAGTGTAGTAATTGGCTCTCCTATAATGAAATGGGTTGTAGTTATGTAAGAAGCGTCAAAGGGGTCATCATTTAGCTTTGGTGAGAGGATGTGAGTATGTGTCGTAAGAGTGGTCCATTCTTTGTTGTTGAAGCGATAAGAATCCATCACTCCTCTGAGGTGATATATCAGACTCTTGACAGCTGCTTCTCAGATTCTGCCAAAGTGGGGTGTTGCAGGAAGGATGAAATGCCATGTCAGTCCCATGCCTGTAGTTGTGTGAAGAGTGGTTTTCTGAGGGTGGTTTTGCAGAAAGGCCTTGATTTCCTTAGCTGCTCCGTAGAAGTTCATGGAGTTATCGCTGTAAAGTATGGAGAGAAATGTTGTGGTGAGATCAGGTATCATATCTATGTAGACAACCTTGGTAGCTAGGCAGTCTTGTCTTGTTCAATCTCACACCATTTTTTATGAGTATTGAGCATAGTCTATGCTAGTTTTAATGAATGGGTATGTAGGGATTACATGCACCCTGTGTGTATTTCGCATCAATTGTTCTGAGCTATGTGCATTCAACTTAGAATACTTGAGACGTGCATGGGTGTGGCTTCTTTCCTTCCCTGTTGCTGATGAGATCCTGAACTTCTCTCTCAGAGAGTTGAGTGCCAGGATGAAGTAGTCGGAAATGTACCGCCATCATAATTATACTTGTGGGATGATATGGATACAGAATTTCCAATCTTTCCACTCCACTAGTGTTGGAGTATTGTGCAGTCTTCTGCCAACAAGAAGATTGCCTTTTTGATCTATGATTGGATTTATAGTCTTAATGTGAGTTGATAGTTTCCTACACAACATTAATCTAACATTTGTCTACAGGGTTCAACTCCAATACAAACAGTGGACTTTAATTTCACTCTGTGTGTTGTTAGAAAACTTTATTGAGATACACCTATTCAATACACGTTGGGTTCTTAAAATTAGGATTTCATCTTATCATACTAATTTAATGGGACAGGATTCGCCCATTTCATGGGCATCATCAGCCGTGATCTCATGCCTAAAGGATAAAAATCAGGATCCTCATTACTCTAGTCAAAGTGTTACATAGGGAAACGTGTGCTATAACTGTGCGGAAACTTGTTGTAAGTTCACAAACGACGATGTACACAAGTAAAGCATGTCTGTAAAATATTTGGTGAGAGGATGTATGTGTTGTCCATTCTTTGTTGGTGAAGCAATAAGAAACCATCACTCTTTTGAGGTGATATCAGACTCTTGACAGCTGCTCCCCAGATTCCACCGAAGTGTGGTGCTACAGGACTGGTGAAATGCCATGTCAGTCCCACGTAGTGTTACCAACCATCCGGCAAACTTTTCAGTCATTTTGGTTATGTCCGGCCGGCATTTCTAATTTATCGACATTGTCCTTTTTTTCATTACAAGAATGCTCACTTAAGTTTTAGACTGAAGTCAGCATGTTATTGTATCGTATATCAACTCCATGTGCTCAGGGCGCTACTTCCGAGGGTGGAAATATGTAATACTAATATTTGATATACAGCAGAGTCTCGATTATCCGACCTAAACGGGACCTGGAGTACGTCGGATCACCGAAAATGTCGGATAATACAGAATTACTTTGAAAATGAATTGAAACAAAGAGGAAGGCTATACTCTAGTACTAAAACAATGACATGTTTTACGGTACTCTATTTATTGAATTATAAATTCAATTGTACAGTATTGAACGAAAACATTCCAGATGTCTTACGAAAAGAAACTTTTCTCCACAGATATTATGCTGCATAATGCCGTACAATTTTTCCACCGATCAAGCAACCCAGCATTGGCGGGAAAATTAGGGTCCCCTTAATTAAACTTCTTCTGGAAATACACAGCCTTTTCCTGCAGAATGGGGCCAGATATTGGCAGGCCCTTTTCCCGGTGTTGAGATAACCAAAGAAATAATGCTTCACTTACTTTTTCGTATTCACATTTTTTTCAATGTTTTTCTCTGCTCTGGTAGAGCACCACTTTTGAAATTCTTCCCTTTTTTTCCAGTCTCCCACTGTAACACATCCAACGCCATAATCTAAAGCAATATTTTGAAGAATTTTTGCCCAGTGACTTAAATGCACTCAACTTGTCTTCCAGAAAAATAATCAGTTTCTTCCATGTACTCGCTATACTCGCAGAGGATATGAAAATTATAACATCCGCACCCAACCAATACTACAATGAACAATGACTGAAGACTCACTGCGCCTGTCCTTGAGAGAAAAAAAAACTGTCCTACCGCCAGCGGTCAGGCCAGTGCTTGTCCCATGGACGCACCCTCCACACCGGGTCTGCCTGAATTTAGTCTCCACCAAAAGTTCCAGTTAAGTCTACCAGTGTCGGATAACACGGAATGTCGGATAAGCGAAGGTCAGATGAGCGAGACTCTACTGTATTGAACTCGAAGTCCAGGCATTGATCAACCAATCAACGCGCTTCATTTCCACGTTTATGTTGAGAGAAACCGGAAGTGTCGAGAGATACAGTTTACATGTGCTTGCCATATGATTTGCAGCTATCATGTTTGGTTATCTGGTTGTCGTTGTAAATTATAGTGCGAGTATGCAGTGAGTAGAGTGAAATATTAATCTCATTGCATCCTATTGCGTACTGGTATGTCATCTCTGCAACCTGAAAGGAGTGAATCTAAAAAAAGACAGTGTATGATTTCGGATAAACTAAAACATAAGTATCCTTGCTTTACTCACGGACGCAGTGAAAGTGAAGCGAAATGTGCAGTGTGTGATAGTAATGTTAATGTCGGATGCAAAGGTGATGGTGACTTGGAAGGACACATTAACAGTGAAAAACACAAAAAGACGGTGAGAACTAGGTCAATATCATGTTCAGTGTCATCATTTGTCGCTCCCAAATATTCACCAGATGATAAAAAAGTTCATGCCGCAGAAGCTACAATGTCATTTCATACAGTTTTCCATCACCAGTCGTACAAATCAATGGACTGCACAGCTAAATTGAATAAGAGTATGTTCTTAGGTTCTGAAGTAGCACAGAAACTGACCTGTGCAAGAACTAGAACAGAAGCCATAATAAATAATGTTATTGCTCCTCACTCAACAGATATTATAATTGAAACTCTTAACGATAAAGTTCCATTTTTTGGCCTAGGAACAGATGCAAGCAATCATGGTGCACTAAAGTTGTTTCCAATTGTCATCCAATTCTTTCATTGCAAAAATAATGGCATTCATATAAAAGTTCTTGATTTACAAGCATGTCCATATGAAAGTTCCGAATGTATTTCCTCCTATATGTCAGACAATCTCAAAAAGCGTATAATTACATCTAGATACATTGAATTTTCTGGAGATAATGCCAATGTCAATTTTGGAGGCCATGCATGCAGGGAAGGGAAGAATGTATTCTCTGCTCTCAAAAAAGGCTTGAATGAAAACATAGTAGGTGTTGGATGTCCTGCTCACATTCTACATAACTGTTTGCAACATGGAGCTGATGCTCTTCTTGTTGATATTGTGTCTGTGGTGATGAAAATTTTCAACTTCTTTCATGTATATGTGGTGCACACTCAGCAACTGAAAGACTTTTTTGAATTTGTTGATGTAAATTATCCACAGCTTGTAAATCATTCTATGACTAGGTGGTTAATATTGTATCCAGCAGTTGAAAGAATCCTGCAATTGTTCCCAGCTCTGAAATCCTACTTTCTTTCTCAGGGTAGGAAGTCAGTGCCTTCATCAATTAGAAACTTCCTTGAAAATGACTTTTGAGAGCTCTATATTTTGATTCATTCTTCAACCATGCAAATTTTTTCACTATAAAATTTTGTCACTTGAGAAAGAACATAATTCAGTCGTAGAAGTGCTTGAACTATTAGAATCTGTCCAATCTCCATTGAAAGGCATACTTGAAGGTCAGTTCATTCCCCTTAAAGTTAGACAGATGTTAAATACATTTTCAGAAGATGGTTTGGATAAAGAATGCAAAGTGTTTATGGAGAATGTATCTTGTTTGTATGAAACCTGGATAAATGGATGCATCCTATAGAGGAATTCAAGTGTTTCAAATGGTTGAAACTTCAAAACATTAAAGACCTCAGCTTTGATGATATTGTACTATGTATTCAGTACTCACAGTCAAAAGGTGTAGAAATAGATGATTCAAAATTATTCGGCCAGTTCTGCAACGTAAGGGCTTAATCTAAAACTTCAACTTTGGATAAAGATACAACACTAGACCAACATTGGTGTGCTTTTTTTTAATAAGTGCCAGAACATTGAGGTATTTTCTGAACTTTTGAATACTTGCCAGTTTTTCTTTGCCATACGAGGCAGCAATGCTTTCACTGAACGTGTGTTTTCATTCATAAATGCCCAATGGACAAAGGAAAGGAACCGTTTGTTGGTAGAATCAGTGAAAGGAATGTTACTTGTGAAGTTCAATTTCAAAGATGTATCATGTGAAGAATTTTATAAATATGTACTTCAAGAAAATAACTCGTGTCTTCTTTCAAAAGTAGGTTCTGTTGAAAAATACAGCTTCAAGGATATAAACTGCAGCAAGGACTGTTCATTAAGTAAGGTATTTCCTTTTGTAACAAGTTGTATGTAATATATCTATAATTTTTTTATTGATTGAAATTGTCAGGCATTTTTCTTAAATGTCGTGCTTTTTGCTTAGCAATGTCCTGCTTTTGGAAATTTTCAGTTGGTTACCCTAGTCCCATGCCTGCAGTTGTGTGAAGAGTTGGTTTTCTGAGGGTTGTTTGCAGGAAGGCCTTGATTTTTTAGCTGTGGACTCACCTTACAAATACAGGTTTAATAACAAAAATAACTCCATCAGTCACACAGCTGTACACTCTATGATAACACTACAAGCTTCTGCATGAATATTCAGTGTCATCTTTCAATGATTTAACTACTTAAGGTTCATAGTAACCATTCTATGACTTCAAATTGAGTTGCCTTAAACCATATTTTTAGCTATAGGCATTCTTATCATTCATATTAATATGGACAGATTGGCTATTTTGAAAAGTGTTTTTAAGATATTAATTTGAGGCTGCACCAACATTAACCATTATTCTCACTCATATTTTTAAAACATGTTTTATTGTGTAAATTGTGGTTTGTGAACTTTCATCAAGTTTCCTCATTTTTATAACACACTTGTTTCTCTATGTAACACTTTGACTTGAGTATTCAGGATCCTCATTTTTATTCTTTAGGCATGAGATCATGGCTGATGATGCCCATGCAATGGGCGAAACATGTCCCATTAAATTAGTATGACAAGATGTAAATCTTAATTTTACGAACCCTACATGTATTGAATATGTGGATCTCAATAAACTTTTGTAACATTGTTAAATTAGTGACATTTTAACACGGACCAGTCATGAGATATGCAACATGTAATGTCACAGCCAACCAGGCTCCCTATAAGTTAAACAAATACCTCAAACTAAAGGTAAAGGTCTGTAAAATAAATCAAGGCAGCTTATTTAAAAGAATGTCTACGACTAAATTTGGTCCCTACATTTTGAGACATGTTCAGAGGAAAGGCTTACCTGCTCCCAATTTAACTAAAACCCAAAATAGAACCAATGTAATCTGGCTTAAGGACGAAATCAAAACATTCTTTCAAAAGAAGTCACAATTAAGTTTACATTTAAACAAGATACACTTAGCAGTATCTCAACCCATATCCCCAGTAGAATGGAGTTCCTTTCAGCTACATGTAGATTACAAGATAAATGACACCGTAAGCAGGAAACAAACGACTTTAGATAATAAACTTTCTTATGGTACTTAAAGGAAACTCAGCTACAGTTACTCAACAAGAACGTCGAAAAAATAAAAAGAATTCCACCTTTTAACAACTCAACAGCCATGGTCATAATATGACAAAAACAAACTTCTCAGAAAAAGAAATTTACCTGTTAAGCAAAGGAATACAGCATAATTGGCCCAGTACACGAAAAGAAAGGGACGTGATCAACACTACTATAGCGGAGGTTGAGTTGAATAATTTGAAACTCCCCTTAGATTTACAAAACGATACCAGGTTAAAAATAAAAACAAAATTACAGACAGTGACTAAGGTGTTAAATAAAACTTCTGATTCCAACCATACAAATCTAATTCAAGGATTAAAAACCAAAACTAATTACAATAACATCATAGTAAGTTAAGCGGACAAAGGAGGGACCACAATTTTATTAGACAGGAACAAATATATTACAAAAACTGAAAACTTTCTTGCAGTTGCGACATTTTCAATAGTCAACAAGGAACCTACAACCAGAAATAACGAAATTTAAAAACACTAATAAAGAATTCAGTTTTCTTATTCAATGAACAAGAGCAGCAAAGACTAATCCACATGAACCCTATTATTCCCATGGCCATATCCTTACCTAAATTACACAAGGAAAACATACCCACACGCATTGTTATGTTGAAATATGGCGTCTGCGGTGTCGTATAGAAGGGGTATGGCTACGGGTCGCAGGATGTCATTCACGTACGTCAAACTGGTAACAGTTACCTGGACACGCTCCAACTTGGATTTGTGGTTGTACCCAATAACACCCCACACCATAAGGCTTGATTGGGCGCTGTATGTCTTGTGCGAATGTAGTCATTGTGATGCCGCCCTCCTGTTTGCAGCGAACCAAAATGTGGCCATCATTTTCAAACAGAACCTGGATTCGTCCGAAAACACTATCTGCTGCCATTCCTGTCCCCAGTGACGTCGTTCCTTACACCATTGCAGTCTAGTATGTTACCTAGCTCGATAGCTGCAGTCGCTTAAGTGCGGCTGGTATCCAGTATTCGGGAGATAGTAGGTTCAAACCCCACTGTTGGCAGCCCTGAAGATGGTTTTCCGTGGTTTCCCATTTTCATACCAGGCAAATGATGGGGCTGTACCTTAATTACGGCCACGGCCGCTTCCTTCCCACTCCTAGCCTTTTCCTGTCCCATCGTCGCCATAAGACATATCTGTGTCGGTGCGACATAAAGCCAATAGCAAAAGAAAAGTCCAGCATGTTCACGCACATTAGTCAAGGGTAGGCGGAGAAGTGGACAACGCGGCGGCAAGCAGATCGTAATAAACAGTGATGGACTGTCACTCCTGATATTATACGATATGTTGCACTGTTCCACTATTGCGCCAGAGCCGAGGAGGACGTAGATATATGCTGCAATGCCATTCTAATGAGGTGGCGATCTTCTTGGGGTGTGATGGCGGCGTGGGGTGGTCTGGGTGGTGTGACCAGACCCATCTCGTTGTGTTCTACGGCCTTCTTTGAACGTTCTTTACACACGCATTGCACTGCCGACACACTTCTTCGCACACAATCAGCAATTTCTCTGATAGATCCATCACATTCATGCCAATAATACGCCCTCTTTGAAACTCACTCATTTGACAGTACTTTTCTTGCATACGTCTGCGAGGCATCCTGCACGTCGTCTCAAGTCACACTGATCCATTACCTTCGATCTATAGCAATACAATAGCCGCAGGAACAATTTAACTGTCGGTGGTGGTGCGCAGAGATACCGATGTGGACTTTCAACCTGAGGGTCGACATGGTTCAAATGCTAACCTTTTCTTCAGAACATACTAATGCACATTTCCTGTGAATGTGAACTTCCTATCCCTAGTCTTTCAAGGTGTCCTAAATTTCATGGACATGAGTGTATTTCAATCATTCACAAAATTTACTAACACCAATAAATAGATCAGAAGCTGCTTTCTTGTTATTTTAAGGGGTCTAATATCAAAGGTCATCGGCCCTAGATCAGAAGTGATAAGGCTCTGTAAGAACACAAAGTAATAGAAAATATTATATCGAGAAGTAAGTCTTCCTGAAGGGAAATTAATATTTAAAAAGGGCACTTACATTTTTATGATAGAATTTGATTCAGTCCTGGCTGGCAGTGTCTCACTATTTGTCCCTTTAGCACCCTTTAGCGTGTGTTGGAATCTCCCATTTTAGTAGCACATTCCGGAAGGCATATCCGTTGCAAGGTAAACCATGATGAAAGTAGAGATTTATCTTGCAAGCAGCATGATAATTCCCCTTGTTCTTTGTCTTGCAGGCTTCTTGTAACAGTGGGCTTCCTCACATACATACACATGCACACACGTCACACACACACCGAAACTAAAACGGCACATAAATATGTGCTCCAACCATGCCTATTTAAATGTCAGTTGACACTTAACTTGCTCGTTCAGATTATTTATGCATACCTCATGTGTTCTGGAATGAATATTCTAGTGGTTATGTTTTGCAGAAGACGAAATAAAGTGTTACCTTTGTAAGATGTCACGGCTAATAAACATCGCTTGGCGTAGAATATCTTATATAATTGTAGTGGGAACACAATTAATTGAAGTGAGATATATAACGGTTCATCCTTTTAAATACAAGTTGAATTAGAAATGTAATGTTAAAATTCTAGTTGATTACAAGCGGCATTGGTTTCGACCATTGTTCTGGGTCATTATCAGCCAATCACTTAAAATATAAAAAAGCAATGCACAGGAAAGCAATAGTTTCATTGTTGTGGATCATGAAGCACTATAACACGTTAGGAATTAGCACTGTGTGTTGAATGTTCCCAAAAACCTGAAGAATTCGAGGATCAATCACACAAATGAAGCCAGACGCAAGTTCTTGGAGAGCCCAAAAACGTATGTGTTAACCGGCACTGTGCCTCTGGATGATTGTGAAATTTGATGACAATATAAATGGTTCAAGGAGCAAGCCTGCAAACGCTGCTAGACGTGAAATCGTACAATACTGTTTAATATACACTGACTGAGCGAATGTCATAGGATAGCGGAGCACTGATGCGCAGGTGCGTTGTCTGCGCACCACACGCCCCCTGTGCCAGCGGCAGTTGTATAGAAGACCTTGTGAGCAGTGACTGTGCATGTGACAGGTGTAACATGGAACGTCGTTGTGAGCTGACACCATTCGAACGGTATATGGCGGTCGGTGCCCGACAGATTGGAAGTGCGATTTCGGAAGTGGTGCGGGAATTCGGCTTCACACGATCAACCATGTCCAGGGTGTATCGTGAATGGTTGAATGCGTGTATCACCATCCACAACTGACGAATGACCGTCCGTCCAGCCAACCTCGATAACCGTGACCGGCGACATCTGAGACAGATTGTCAGTACTGACAGACAGACAACCGAACAACAAATCATGGCTCAATTCAAAACAGGCTGTTCTGGACACATATCCCATTGGAGGATCCGTAGGAGCATGGGTCCTATGGGGTAAGGGAGCCGGCGCCGCACTCGGGTGCCACTGTTAACCCAACATCATCGGGCACAACGACGCACATTTGTCGCTTGTCACCACGGATAGAGACTGGAACAATGGCATAACGTGATATTGTCGGACGAATCATGATTTCAACTGCACCATGCCGATGGGAGGCACCGTGTATGGCGCAGACCACATGAAGCGATGGATCCCGCTTGACTCGAATATGTGGTCCAGGGCGCTGGTGTTATGGTCTGGAGTTTATTTTCCTGGTATGGAATGGGCCCCCTAATTGTTCTGGAAGGGACTTTGAATGGTACGTGGTATGTTGAGCTGCTGGGAGACTATCTCCAGCCATTTTTGGCCTTCCAGCGCCCAAATGGTTCTGCGGTATTTCAAGATGATAACGCGCCGCCACATCGCTCCCACGTTGCCCGGGAATGGTTCCAGGAACATGCAGCGGAGGTCCAACGACTGCCATGGCCACCCAGGAGCCCCGATATGAACCCTATCGAGCATATCTGGGATGTCCTGGAATGCAGGCTCCGTGCCATGGATTCTCCACCCACGAACAGACCAACATTGGCGACTGCTCTGCAAACGATTTGGTGCCAACTGCGTCCAGAGGACTACCAGGGACTTGTCGACTCAATTTCACGGTATCTCACTGCAGTTCGCGGGGCCAGACGAGGCCCCACACGCTATTAGGTGACTATCCCATGACATTTGCTAAGTCATTGTATTTGACGATAAAAATATATATTAATGTTTATAAAATCTTGTATGTCAGATTCTTGAAATTTGGAGAAGGAGAACTGTTGACATAAGAAACAATTGTCAAAAGAAGAAAAAGCGCAATATTAGAACAGTTGAGAGACACATTTACACAGCGTCTGATTTCTTTGAAGTTAAGAGCTTGGGTAGTTCTTGAGGTGGCGTAAGGTTTAAATTTAAATGTTGTAATGATCTGAACTGTAAGTGATATTATAATACGCAGTTCAATGCGGGAAAGAGAAAGGAAAACAAAGATGTTAATAGAAGATATATAGGTGTGGATCGGAATATAAATAATGACTAAAGCAGGTGAGGTTGAATTAGATGGGAGGTGATTAATAGAGCGGGAAGTGGAATGAAGAAAGAAGAAAGGAAAGGATGTGATAGAGAAATAAGGTTGGTCACGTGGATGGGTTGTTCGAGATAGAAAACGTGGCTAGGAACTGTGTAAGGCACGGAAAATCAAATTCGAGTTAAGAAATTTAGTATATTTTAAAATGAAAGTGAGGAAGTCTAATAGAATATTGTGTTATTCAGAAATGTGTTTAAATTGAAATTCGTGTTGAAGTATTTGTCAAGGTGAATGAAATAATTTTCAGTTGTCTTAATAATTTTAAGTATTTCCATGTCCTGTTCAATTTTGATGAAATTATGTTTAGAGTCTTGTATGTGTTGTCGTATTGCAGAGAATCTGTTATATTTCATGGTGTTGTCTGCATCATGCACTCCACAACAACTGTCTACCCTTATCTTCCCTGAAACACGGTAGCAGCTCGTCAGTTTGAATTGCGCACCCGGAAGGAACACTTTAACCCAATTTTCTCAAAAAGAATAATTTTCCCTGTCAGCCTGATTGAACCATTGTTCTTAACATACACGAAGAGCATCCTTGACTTTTTGTCAGTATAGTTCTGATAAACACTGCACACCACTGAACTCAAAGGAATAAAAAAGAACACTTTTCCAGCTGACCAAAATTGACACAAGTATTAAGCACTCTGTGTGCATTAGAGGCAAATATGACCAGTGATTACAGGACAAACAAGAAATCCTCAAACATTGGCTACAACATTTGTAGATATTTCCTGCATTGAATTCCATCATACCGGGCGAGTTGGCCATGCAGTTTGGAGTGCGCAGCTGTGAGCTCGCATCCGGAAGATAGTGGGTTCGAACCCCACTGTCGGCAGCCCTGAAGATGGTTTTCCGTGGTTTCTCATCTTCACACCAGGCAATTAAGGCCATGGCCACTTTGTTCCCGATCCTAGGCCTTTCCTATCCCATCGTCGCCATAAGACCTATCTGTATCGGTGCGACGTAAAGCCACTGGCAAAAAAATTCCATCACCCTATTCCAGATGGTGAGTCCCATCTTATGCATCCCATCAAAGGAAGTCGACAGTGCCATTAGGAGTATTAAGAACCAAAAAGTGCCAGGACTAGATGACCTTCCAGCAAACCTCTGGAAGTTGTAGCAATTTAAAGAACACATTATCAACAGGCTGACAAGCCTGTTCAGTGCCAGAGTTGACTCTGGCTCTGTTCCCAGTCATTGGGCTACAAACATCCTTGTGACTATTTTTAAGCAAAATGACAATCCAGCAGATGTGCAAATTACCGTCAAATTTGCCCCCAATTGTACATGAGGAGACCTTTGGGAGTATCCTTCATCATTGATTGGGTGAAATTGTCGGCATTATAGCTAAACAGTGCATCTTCATTAAGGGTGCTGGAATAACTCATCCAATTTTCACTGCCAGAATGCTAATTGAAAAGCACTGAGAGCATCATCAGTCAGTGTACATTGCCTTCCTTGATCTCGGAATGACTTTTGACCGGGTTCCAAACCATGTGATCTGGTGTACCAGAAATGCTTATAATTTGGATCAAGATGCTATACACGAACACCAGAGGTTGTGTATGTTGCTTTGCCAATGTCTCAGAGAGCTTCTCACTGGAAGTTGGTGTGCACACCAATGTACCACTCTGACCCCATTGCCGTTTGTCCGCAGCATGGACACCACCACATGGCACCTACAAAGGAGTGTTTCTAAGACTCCCTTATATGAAGATGATATTGCACTTGCTGATAGACCCAGAATGGAACTGCAGCATAAAGGTGAAGATCGGTATACCTGTTTCTTACAATACCATGTCTGAATGAACAAAAATACGAGTGAATACCTGGAGTCATCCAAACCATCTAATGGCTCCATCCAAATTGATTCAGGTATCTGTTCTTACCTACAGACTGATATTATGGTAGTTGTTGATGTGCGAATTATGATTAAGGCGGCATGGATGAGATGTAATAATTAATTTCGTGTGGCTATTTCTAGCCGAGTGCAGCCCTTGTAAGGCTGACTCTTCGATGAGGGTGGGCGGCATCTGCCATGTGTAGGTAACTGTGTGTTATTGTGGTGGAGGATAGTGTTATGTGTGGTGTGTGAGTTGCAGGGATGTTGGGGACAGCACAAACACCCAGCCCCCGGGCCATTGGAATTAACCAATTAAGGTTAAAATCCCCGACCCGACCAGGAATCAAACTCGGGACCCTCTGGACCGAAGGCCAGTATGCTGACTATTCAGCCAACGAGTCGGACAGCATGGATGAGATGAAGGGAAGTCACACTCTGTGACTGAATGGTGTTACTACATCTGAAGTCCAGAATATACTGCATGGTACTACATCTTGTTTCTGTGTACGTCTTGAATATTGACTGAGAAGGGTATGGAGTAGCAATTATACAACATGGGAATATGTATACTCCGCTCGTCCATGGGGATTGCAGTCCTGTATCATGTGAAAAAGACGCCGTTCACCAGCAAGTGGGCATCACACCCGTCACTCGTGAGGCATATGATATTACATAAAATCACCTTCATGGTCCGTATCGCACTTCAATAGATTCACAATTAAGTATTTATTTATTTTCCACCTAGTCGATACAATGATTGCTTAAGGCAATTTTTAATGGTCAAAAGTGGTACATGTTTCGTATATTATCAACATCTGCAGCCACATAACACTGTTTAGATGAAAAATATATAAAATTGACAAAGTAATGCTTTAGAGGAAGTGTCCTTAAAATGAACATCTTATGTTCACATGGATCTACAATATAAAACAGACATTGAAAATAAGATACAAAAATTTAAATCTAGAAATTCTCCTGGGTTGGTAAAATTTCTGGGAGTATACAAAAGTCAGTTCGTTTTGATATAGAACCAAATCTGTAGTTCTTAATTGATTTGTGTGTGTATGAAGCAGCTATACTGGATGAATGAAGAATTAGTGTGGTTGCATCCTGTTTATAAAGAAAATGTGATCAACTTATAAG
The DNA here is from genome assembly GCF_040414725.1 of Anabrus simplex. Classification (NCBI taxonomy): domain Eukaryota; kingdom Metazoa; phylum Arthropoda; class Insecta; order Orthoptera; family Tettigoniidae; genus Anabrus; species Anabrus simplex. The sequence continues at coordinate 39,261,006 of NC_090279.1, forward strand.
CCAGTAATTACAAACTAGTCATCTTGACTGGTGTTGCATGCAAGTTCTCGGAATGCATTCTGTCTGATTGTACACATTTACGAAATTAACAACTGGTTTGATAGAAAGTAGTTCAGGTTTAGGAAACATCATTCCACTGAAGCTCACCCTGTATTTTCCAGCAAGATATAGCAGGTATATTAGATTCAGGAGGTCAAATGTATCACGATTGACATATCTAAGGCTTTCAATAGGGTAGACCTTGGAAGACTATTGACAAAAATTAATGCAGTTGGGCTAGATAAAATAGTGACTAAATGGGTGGCTATAAGGACGTGGCTAAATTATTAAAGTAAACATTAAGAAATCGAGAATTTAACACATAAGATGTTACCAATATTTAAGTCTATGACTTTAGTACTTGGATCAAAAATTAGATGTTGGCTTTTCAGGCGTTTGCTCTATTAACCAGCATTTCGTCTTAGGTCTGACACTAGACTCGTCAGAGTGGGATGTGTCAGACCCTACCCACTGATGCTGGGGTGTATGCAGGTGAACTTATCAGAAGCCTCTTATGTGGCACAGTCTGATAACTGCATACGGGAGTTAAGGGTGAAGGCGGACGACAATGAAGAGGGATAGGGTCAATTACATCACGGACATGCTGTTCGGTATAAATAATTGACTCATTTACGTTAGCCATTGTCAACAGAAAAATTCAAACTATTCACCCTAGTTGTTTCATAAGCACCTCCAGAAATATTTACACAATCACTCGCACACACAACCACATTCAAATACACAAACATTATACACTATTATATCACTCATTGTTTTTCCTAGTCAATCTCGTTGCTCACATAAGGCTTATTAATTGTGCCATGCTGCTAACAAACATTTTCTGTCCATTGTCTTTCAAAACAACAATGCGGCCGTCCTGTGTCCACACCCGTCGGAGTCCGAAATGATCACGTGCCCTGTTTAGAATAGTTTTTCTGATACCTGTCAGGGATTCAGTCAGTAGAAGGCCAGTTCCTTTTAACAGCTGCTTGGCCCTCCATACTCTGTCCCGGTCATGATAACGTACGAATTTTATAATTATAGGGCGCTTGCCCGAAGCAACAACCTGAGCTCTGGTTCATTTTAGCACCCCTAAACGATGGCAACGATCTATATCAGACATAGTTATATCTACATTTAACTTGCCCTTCATCGTGTTGATAACTTTATCGTAAACGTTCTCTGCCGGCTCCTCTGGAATACCATGCAGCACTAAGCAGTTCCGCCGGCTGTACTGTTCAGCTTCATCAAGCAGTTCGGCCTGTTGTTCGAGGTGCTGTTCAGTAAATTCCAGTTTTTTTGTTATGTCTTTCAGCTCACTAGACACCTTTTCTTGGAACTGAGAGAACTCAGCCTTTAGCCGCTGCAGCTCATCCGCGCGGCAGGTGCAGCTTATGACATGTTCCAAGCGGCCTTGGAAGTCCTTCATAACATCTTCAATAGACGCTACACGACGAATAGCTTCTTTAGCGGACATACTGAAAGATGCTTCAGGTCAATGACAGTTTAGTTACACAGTTACACTGAGAAAGTCACAAATGGCACTTGTTGGCTGTTAATCTTGCTAATTAACGAGATTTACTGGAGAGGCGTTTCACACAACAGCAGCAGTTGGCGCCATCACACATACCCATAGTATTATAGTATTATAGTATTATTTGAATTAATTCCACATGTATACAAGTTGATTGTTTGTAAATACAGAAGATACTATGAGCAGAATTTTGTAAATAATGCAATTCTTTTAAGGATGAGCTGTGTGTTTTGTAGAAAATAATTAGTGTAAATTGTATAATACTGTGTTTTAGGAAACTGTCTTCTTCTCTGTCCATTTAAGATTTAGTGCTTGATAAAAATGTATATTTTTTGTGTGTACCATTTGCCACCAAGGTAGGCAGCTCTTTTGTATTTAAAATGATTTTGATTTGATTGTCCCTTTCCCTTTTTGTATTTTAAAAATGGGAGATATGTTATTTGTACTCTTCTTGTGCCACTATGAAATTTATTTCCTCAGCTGTTTCTTGTTTAGGCATATATATTTTTATTCCCTTACTTCTTTATTCTACTTTTGTTCTTTTTTATTTATAGCCGTCCGAAGATATTAAGGAGGAAATATTCATAGAAGAACATGCTGATGATCAGCTGTTGCCATACATCAAAGAAGAAACAAAGTACGTACACTACAAATCCTATACAGTACGGAATAGGTTGTGCCTCTTCATGGTTATATCTTAGAGGTGAAGCTTCCACAGTGTGAAGAATTATTTAGTTTAATTCCCAGGTTGAACCATGTTGTAGTTTTCTGTACATCGCGTGATGATGATGATGATGTTGCTTGTTGTTTTAAGGGGCCTAACATCGAAGGTCATCGGCCCCTAAGTGTACATCACGTACAGTTTGCCGACTTTTCGAGTACATTGCAGTATTCTTTGTCAAGGTGAATGAAATACCCCTACTCGATCCGAGGTAATCAGTCTCCCAGGCAGCAATTTACACTACTACAGTGGCCCTGACCTTGGCCTTTTATATCCTAGTCTTTCTGGCTGACGTAAGCCCTGACTATCTCGTGAGCGTTCTGGAAGGTATGTGTCAGAGCCAGGTATTGGGGGCTTGCCCGCGCTGTAATGTAATGGAGTTTCCGCCCGTGTGTTTATGTTGTGGTCTGTATGTCTTAAACTAAGAATGATAGGCATCCAAGTATTACTGATTTTATATCCTTCTTCTAAATTTATGTTGTTCGGATGTTTGTTGATTTCGATTGCCTCGCGGATTTTCCACTCCAGATTCCAAGGGGTAGCTGCTAGGATCTTGGTCTTATCAAATGATATTCCGTGCCTTGTTTCCTAGGAATGCTTGGCTTCCGCTGAAATATCTGTGTTTTGGTTCTTGGTGTGACGGATATGATGTTTTTTTAAGACTCATCGTATGCTATTGTGTGAGTAGCCGTTTTTCTTGAGGGTTCTCGTGAGGTGTTCTTTCTCTTCCTCGTGGTGCTCTGCGTCTGATATCGCTATGGTCCTATTTACCGGTGATGTTAGGACAGTCTGCTTTACTGATGGGTGATAATGAGTTGAGGCATGTAGGTACCTGTCTGTGTGTGTGGTTTTCTGAATACTGCATGATTCGGAGTCCCATTGGAGTTGGGCTTCACTAGGACATCCAGGAATTGTAGTTTTCCACTTACTTCGATTTCCATGGTGAACTGAATATTTGCGTGAATAGAGTTGAGATGGTTGAGAAATAGCTGTAGGTTATTGCTCCCGTGAGGCCAGATTACGAATGTGCCGTCCACAAAACGGAGAAAACATTTCGGTTTCAGGATAGATGTGACTAAGGCTTTCTGTTTGAAGTGTTCCATGTACATGTTTGCTATTGCTGGAGAGAGTGGCGACCCCATCGCGGCCCCTTCTGTCTGTTCGTAGAACTCCCCGTTGAAATAGAAATAAGTGGCGTTCAGGCATTCCTTAGCTAGTGCTGACAGGTCTTCTGGAAGTTTCTGGTCTAGTAGCGGAAATACTTCCGTTAGCTGCACCTTGGTGAAAAGTACGTCAAAACTTACCAATAAGTCCGTACTTTCAATTGATTGGTCCTTAAGGAGTTGGATGAAATGTCGGGAGTCCTTCACGTAGGGTTCAGTGTTTCCTGTGTGTGGCTGAAGCAGTCCGGCTAGGTAACGGGTGATATCGTGCATCGGAGATATATTGTCATGCATTCTCTCTTCTTTTTGTTGAGGCGCAGTATATATTGTGCTAGTCAATTGTTCCAGTCTTCTGTTTGATGCTGGAGATCGAGCGTATTTTTTTCAGCCTGAATGGCATCGTTTTCAAGAGAAGTATCCATGGCATTGGACTGTGAGGAGATAGGGATCTGCGCTCAGATGGCCTTCACTTAAACCGCAGTGGTACGTATAAGTTAGGAAATTTGTTTGGAAGGGTAATAGGGAGGTACATTCAGGGAAACAGGGTGGCCTAGCGAGTGGTGATAAGGGAACAGGGAACTGGAAATCAAGTAGGGATGACATAAAATTATCAGTGTTGAACTGTAGAAGTATTGTAAAGAAAGGAATAGAATTAAGTAATTTAATAGATATATATTTACCAGATATTGTAATAGGAGTTGAATCACGGCTGAGAAATGATATAATGGATGCAGAAATTTTCTCACGGCACTGGAGTGTGTATCATAGAGATAGGATAGGAATGGTGGGAGGGGGAGTGTTCATTCTGGTGAAAGAAGAATTTGTAAGCTACGAAAAAGTTAAAGATGAGACACATGAAATTGTAGGTGTAAGGCTCATTTCTAAAGATAATCGGCAACTTGATGTATTTGGAGTGTACAGATCGGGAAAGGGTAGCAATGACGTGGATTTGGAATTATTTGATAGGATAGTCAGCTATGTGCGAAATGACATGGAGAGAAATGTGATTGTAGCAGGAGATGTGAATTTGCCAGATGTCAATTAGGAAGGAAATGCGAACGACAGGAAGCATGACCAACAAATGGCAAGTAAGTTAATATGGGAAGGACAGCTGACTCAGCAAGTGATGGAACCAACCAGAGGGAAAAATATCTTGGATGTGGTGCTGATAAAACCAGATGAGCTCTATAGGGACACTGAAGTAATAGATGGTATTAGTGATCATGAAGCTGTTTTTGTGTTAGATAAAAATAAATGTGATAGAAAGGAAGGTCTTAAAAGTAGGACTATTAGGCAGTACCATATGGCTGATAAATCAGGCATGAGGCAGTTTCTAAAAAGTAACTATGATCGGTAGAAAATGGTAAATAATAATGTAAACAGACTCTGGGATGGGTTTAAAGAAATAGTTGAGGAATGCGAAAACAGGTTTGTACCTTTTAGGGTGGTAAGGAATGGTAAAGACCCACCTTATTATAATAGAGAAATAAAGAGACGAAGAAGGATGTGCAGACTGGAAAGAAATAGTTTTAGAAATGGCTGTGGAAGTAAGGAGAAATTTATGGAAATTACTAGAGAATTGAAACTAGCAAGACGGCTGCTAAGGATAACATGATGGCAAGCATATTTGGCAGTCATACAAATTTTAGTGAAAAATGGAAGGGTATGTATAGGTAGTTTTAAAGGCAGAAACAGGTTCCAAGAAGGACATTCCAGGAATAATTAATGATTAAGGGGAGTGTGTATGTGAGGTTCATCAAAAGGCAGAAGTATTCAGTCAGCGGTATGTAAAGATTTTTGGTTACAAGGAAAATGTCGAGATAGAGGAGGAGACTAAAGCCAAAGAAGTAATAAAATTTACATATGATAATGATGACATTTACAATAAGATACAAAAGTTGAAAACTAGAAAAGCAGCTGGAATTGATAAGATTTCTGGGGACCTACTAAAGACAATGGGTTGGAATATAGTACCATATCTGAAGTACTTATTTGATTATTGTTTGGTCGGAGGAGCTATACCAGATGAATGGAGAGTTGCTATTGTAGCCCCTGTGTATAAAGGAAAGGGTGATAGACATAAAGCTGAAAATTACAGGCCAGTAAGTTTGACATGCATTGTATGTAAGCTTTGGGAAGGCATACTTTCTGATTATATTAGACATGTTTGTGAAATTAATAACTGGTTCGATAGAAGGCAGTTCGGTTTTAGGAATGGTTATTCCACTGAAGCTCAACTTGTAGGATTCCAGCAAGATATAGCAGATATCTTGGATTCAGGAGGTCAAATGGACTGTATCACTATTGACCTGTCTAAAGCATTTGATAGGGTAGATCATGGGAGACTACTGGCAAAAGTGAGTGAAATTGGACTAGACAAAAGAGTGACTGAATGGGTTCTATATTTCTAGAAAATAGATCTCAGGGAATTAGAGTAGGTGAAGCTTTTTCTGACCCTGTAATAATTAAGAGGGGAATTCCTCAAGGCAGTATTATCGGACCTTTATGTTTTCTTATATATATATAAATGATATGAGTAAAGGAGTGGAATCGGAGGTAAGGCTTTTTGGGGGTGATGTTATTCTCTATAGAGTGATAAATAAGTTACAAGATTGTGAGCAACTGCAACGTAACCTTGAAAATGTTGTGAGATGGACAGCAGGCAATGGTATGTTGATAAACGGGGTTAAAAGTCAGGTTGTGAGTTTCACAAATAGGAAAAATCCCCTCAGTTTTAATTACTGCATTGATGGGGTGAAAGTTCCTTTTGGGGATCATTGTAAGTATCTAGGTGTTAATATAAGGAAAGATCTTCATTGGGGTAATCACATAAATGGGATTGTAAATAAAGGGTACAGATCTCTGCACATGGTTATGAGGGTGTTTAGGGGTTGTAGTAAGGATGTAAAGAAGAGGGCGTATAAGTCTCTGGTAAGACCCCCAACTGGAATATGGTTCCAGTGTATGGGACCCTCACCAGGATTACCTGATTCAAGAACTGGATAAAATCCAAAGAAAAGCAGCTTGATTTGTTCTGGGTGATTTCCGACAAAAGAGTAGCATTACAAAAATGTTCCAAAGTTTGGGTTGGGAAGAACTGGGAGAAAGAAGAAGAGCTGTTCAACTAAGTGGTATGTTATAATATACTAACAATTTGTTGGTTAGTTGGGGAGTTAGGGATTGGAATAACTTACCAAGGGAGACATTCAATAAATTTCCAATTTCTTTGAAATCCTTTAGGAAAAGGCTAGGAAAGCAACAGATAGGGAATCTGCCACCTGGGCGACTGCCCTAAATGCAGATCAGTATTGATTGATTGATTGATTGATTGATTGATTGATTGATTGATTGATTGATTGATTGATTGATTGATTGATTGATTGTGCAGGTCTGATGTAATAGAGTGGACTTCTACAGTTCCGTGGAATTCAGTACACGCTCCTGCGGCAGCTTGAATATAACTCCTTGGTTCTTCGTATAGCAATTATACTCTCTGAACATGGTGCTCTACAATGCCAAGTTCTTGTACTGCCGACTGATTAGGTTATGAGGTACCCGATGGAAGGCTTTCTCAGGATCGAGAAAGTCATGACGAATTCTCTTATTCTTTTCACAATGTTTCTCAAGTTACAGCCCTGCAGCATGGATTGCTCCTGTTGTGCCATAATTTTACACGAACCCAGCTTGGCTTGTGGTATGTTTGGCTAAATTGCTAATCCTTTTGTTGAAGATTGATGTGAAATCCGCCATTGCGTGGCTCAGAAGTATGATCGGGCGGTAATGAGGATAATCGGCAGGGCTGTCCTTATTTTTGAATGGGAACTCCATCGCCAATCTGTTGGTTTTTGACCTTCTTTGGTAATATGGTTGAAAAGATTGCTCTTGCATTCCCCCCACTGAGAAACAAAACTCTGCCGGAAGATAATTAGGACAGATGGCTTTCCCTGGTTTCAGTTCCTTCAGCATTGCATGGACTTCGGTGGTGTCAGTTTCCTACATTGGACCTTCAACAGCAGAGGTGATTGGGATTGGTAGATATGGAAATTAAATGATTGAAATTTTTCCCAAGTAGTGCCCCGCCTGTCGAGTAGCAAATCGTCTGTTTCTTCGTTGATGCCATAGAAACGTTGGACTTCGTCCGTATTGCGATGCCTCGATTTCACCGGCTGTTAAATGTTTCGCTAGTTTCCGCGTGTTTCAAGTTTCACATATAGACCTGCTTACCGGTTTGCTTTTGTTACAGTAATGACTATCTTCACTTTGCTAGTGGCTGCTTTGTAGGCATTCCAACGAGCAACAAACTCGTCGTACAGCTGCTTCTTCAACCGTACTGCATAATTAACATTGTCATTCCGAAGCCACTTGTCGTAGTTAATCCTTCGTTGTCATTGCCCTGACTTAGTTGTTCCAAGAATAGAGCATGCGGCATCTTTCACTTTACTCGGGCTCGCTTGAACTATGGTGATTTGTGGCACTGTAACTTTTGCAACAACGTTGGCCTCCTTCAGGCGCCACCATTTGATCCCATGTAATCCATTTCCTGCGAAGTATTGGACTTTTGGTGACTTTATCTGCAGCTTACAGGTGACAGGTCGATGTTCACGCAGCGGTTTCGTAAGGAACATCTGTTGTCTCTAGGACGTCTTCGAGATTCCTTCATCTCACGAGCAGTGTTCTCCCCAGGACCTTTTTAATGGGCGCACCGCCCGGCTGTTTTTACAGACCGCCCAGCTAACATAACCTAGATGTGTGCTAGTTACATTATTTGAACACATAGTTGAGTCATTGGTTGTTTCGAATTAAAATATAAATACTGTGAAACTGTTTATTTAAATGATAAAAATTAATTGTTGTCAGCACAATTACATTGGAGTTTAAGTGTTTTGCTTCACTATAACATATCGTTGTGCGTGAGCGGCTCTTGGATCAGCGTAGAATCGCTTGCGAGCACTCGTCTCGATTCCGCATGACGTCACAAACTCGCACGGCACTCCACAGCGACGGAGTGGCCAAGCACGATGATACACGATTATGAACGAACGGTAGAACACCACAAGTTCAAAAATCTCTGTCTATACTTGAATTAATAATGATTTTAACAAATTCCATGCAATACAAATGGAAGAAATACATCATATAATATTGGCCCGGATCGTTAGAGACCATTATAAGAACAAGATGGTGATTGTGATATATTAGTTGTGTTCTAAAACACAACATTCTACCTACATCCTCTCAATATAGAAATACATTTATAAATTGATTGGAGAGGATTATGTTTCAGCAGCATTATTAAAGTCATGCATCCCAATGTGATGCTTGGTACCGGCATCCTCCCAGTCACCTCCCAGTCAACAGTGTTATACTGATAATATTGTTGTCTTTACGTACCAGTAACTACTTTGGACTGTTTTCGGAGACGCCTATGTGCCGGAATTGTGTGCTGTAGGAGTTCTTTTAGGTGCCAGTAAGTCTACCAAGGCTGACATATTTGAGCACATTCAAGTAATACCGGACTGAGCCAGGATCGAACCTGCCAAGTTGGGGTCAGAAGGCCAGCTCCACAACAGTCTGAGCCGCTCGGCCGGGCAACAATATCACTAGCAGCTACACAGAAATTACTGACATTCAGTCCTTCCATACTTAATTTCATGAAGTGGTAATGCGAATACCGCACTAATATTTGAGATTATCGTAAGTTAAGATTTAACCTAGTTTGAGGTTTTGTTCATTATTTTATTCCTGGTTTGAAATGTTTGTACTTCGCATATATTGGACCATATTGTCTTGGAGTCATTAAGTGTTATTTTAAATACACTTCCTTCGTTACATCACGATTTCATCCCCGCTAGTTTCGTTGTTACAAGTAATTTTACGACGGTCAGAGATACCGATGCGTGTTCCCATGGACTCGATTTCGTCGCAGTGTCCATTTCCAGGCATAGATCTCAACTCGAGACAGACTTTCTCGACTCCACTCCATCGCTAGCTTATCACAACATTTTACCACATACTTCAATACAATATTTGGTACTAGCAAATGTACCCGTGCTTCGCTACGGTATTCTACAATGTATACGGATATCGAAGTAAATTGCTGTACGTGAAGTGAATAAAAAATTTTAATTGCATGTCTCTTGGCGTTATCCGAAAAAAGTATAGGGAGGTCCTCAGACGTTGTTTCCAATGTGAAGTGCGAGTTGCAGAGTTGTGATGATAATGACAGGTCCACTTGTCTGCCGCAATTCACTATGCGTAACGTCAGTCACATTTTGATGGGTAAATTTGTTTATAATTGGGGGCACCTATACCTAATGATAAAGAGAATCAGGTAAAAGAGGTATTTTTTAAATGCACGCTCCCTTGCCTTCTGCATGTCAAATCAAGAAGGGCATTATGCATTACAATGGTACACAGGCGTTGGAGAACTACCCCCTTCCTATTGCTAGTTAAAGTCGTTGTGGGGAGTACTGATTACAACAGCAGACGCCCTCCTGGTGAGAGTCACTATTGATTTGTAAAGTATTAATTACAATGTAAGACACAGCCCTTTCTAGATCGCTACAATCGACTTAAATTAATAAATGTAGATCGACATATGGAAGTATATGCATGTTCACCTTCATTTACAGAATAACTGTTGCTAAACGGTGCATTCATATTGAAAAACGGATTGTATAAAAAGACGATTCTGGCCTAATTTACTATCTAAATGGCTGGCCCTATGATATTACCTCGTATCTCATCTATTTAAAGGCAAGATTATTTTAGAAACGTTGAATAGGGTGAAATTTGTGTAAGGTTTTCACACAGTGAATTACTTTTCACATACTTATGCGACAGCTTCAAACATAGAATTTGGCTGGGTGGGCCAATATTCGTGTAGAATTTGATGAGCCCATCTTTCCTATAAGTGACTCAATCCATCAATTATACGTGTACAAAGTGCAAAATTTAGGTAAATCCAGAAATGGAGCCAAATTTAACATAAGGGATGGAGATACGACAAAAAGTCATAGGACCAAAATTGTAGATCACTCCAAATTGAACAGAGATTGTGCCATCCGTTTTGTGAAACGACTTACCGTTTAGCCACCAAATTTCTCGAAAGGAAAGTCTGCACCGTCATTAAAATTGCCTCCATATTTCGATATTTTTTGGGGGGGGGGTAAAAATAATTTTTTTTTTTTTAAACATCTCGTAAATTTTCCATCGGTTACAGGCAAAAAGCTATAATTTTGCCAAATTACTATTTTCTAACTCGTTTGGAAGATTGTCTTGCCATCTTGATATGGGGGAGGGGTTACAAATTAGGACTTTCAGGAAACTTTTAAGCCCATGAAACCTATAGATTATCGTTCAGGATAAATATCACCGACTGTGTTCTTATGCAGATTTGAAACTCCCAACGTGTTCCTCTCAGAGAATTTTGAGAATTTTAGATTTTTCTAGGGATCCTGAAGTCATCAGGTTGTCTGGTACCAAGTTTTAAGTTTCTAGGATACCTATAGTGGTCTCATTAATTCACGTCTGTTTTCATTCTTATGCCTTAATTTATATATGTATAGTACAGTATATATAGATCGAGCCAAACTGACTTATATTTATTAATATGGTGTTGGGAATTGATAGACACTACTCGAGATCATTCTTTGGACTGTGCTATGTTTTATATCTTTATTTAATATCATTGTGTCATAAGTGTTATATCTTAGATTTTTTGATTTTTTGATAACAACAATAAATAGAAAAGAAACGAGACTAGTATGTTTACTTGACTGTTCTTCCAATATCACGATATAATTTTGGTGCCGGAAACACGGGAAGAACTACACTCCAGCGCGAGTGGGCAATATACTAGAGACTAAATAGGTAATCATTGGTTTACTACACGTTCCGTAAGGAGACTACGGGAAAATTGCTGCCGTCGAAATAAAACCTATCACGCCACGCCATCAACGTACAGTAACATTTCTCAGATGTGTAATTTTGTTCCTGTTAATATCTGAAATACTTCAGGAACTTCCAAATACCGCATAAAGCATAGTACGATAAAAAGGGGGTATAAGTAGTATTTGTAGTGCAAACGCATAGATAGTTTATTGGTTAAGCTGGAAGGGTAGCCATATTGTTTATTTACGTCACTTGGAGAAGACGTCACGCACGACTAAGTGACCAGTGCTGCCATCTACTGACTTTCCTTGAACTACGTCGCAATACATCGGAGTACGATTAATAATAGATCAAGTAACGAAATATTTCCCACGCTATTACGAAGTCCCTATCAAATACACTATTTTACTATAGCAAATTCACGTCTAGAGGTCCAGTATGGAAGGCGGTAACGCGAACACACGACTACACCAATTGAAAAGAAGACGTGCTAAGGAAAGGGCAAACATCACACGTCTCGTGGAGAAAGCACAAGAGTTTACTGAGTCTACCTCTTCCGAGGATTACGAGTTCTGTAAAGATAGGTTACAAGAGACTTTGGATAAATTAAGAGCCCTGGACGATGAGGTTCACGACCTCCTGGATGACACCGCGTACGCTGATGACATAAGTACATGTGAGGAATATATAGAGAACGCCAAGCGGGCTATCATTCGCATTTCACATGGGATGGAGAAAAAACTTGAAAGCGCGATGTCGAACCTTAGACTCACGAACACACAGACGGTACCAACACTTGCCTCAGCTGTTCCCTCAACCACGTTAAGACTCCCCCAAATAAGACAAGAACCCTTCTCAGGTAATATAGAAACATGGGCACGTTTCTGGGAGCAGTTCGAACAGTCAATCGATAAGGACACGTCACTCTCTACTATTAATAAACATATATTTCTGAGGGGTTATTTAGAGGGGGAACCGAAGCATTTGATTGAGGGCATCGCAGTGACGGCCGAGACTTATGAAGAGACTAAGAAAATTCTTGAAGCTCGCTACGGCGACAAGGCCCACTTGGACTACATAGAATGTATTAAGCCCATCCAGTTTGCCACACCGAACGCACTTAATTCTACGTTTATTGACTGCAATCGCCGCATTCAAGCTCTGCGCGCTCTCGGGGAAGATGTGAACGCCTGTGGCCGAGTACTTGCACCGAAGATCCTCCGAGCATTTCCAGACGATATATGCCGTCGCTGGATCATTCACGCGAAGCGAAAAGACCTTTCGGAGGGTAACATCCTCAAACTAATGGAGTTTCTCGGTGAGGAAGTTGATGGAGGGCTTACTACACAAAAGATTCGTGGTGAAACCTCCATATCATCAAGCTACCCCGTACGGCGGAAGCTCTACACGTCCATGCCGATCCTGAAGGCTTAGCAGGAAAAGAGGTTAAGGGGCCGGAAGCATTTTGCGTCTTTTGTGAATCAAGAGGTCACTGGGCTTAGGACTGTAAGAAAATCACAAACGTTACGGAGCGAAAGGAGAGGCTGAAGAGAGCTAACCGGTGCTTCCTGTGCCTCAATCGAGGGCATTCGGCGTTCAATTGTCGAAAGAAAGGAAAGGCACAGTGTGCTAACTGCAAGAAATCGCACCATAAATCCCTTTGCGACAACGGAAGGAGTCACAAGACCTCAGTAGATCAGGCCAACACAGCTTCTGTAGGAAAAATAGATATCACCACACCAGGTTTCACATTCTTTCAGGCAGCTCAAGTAAGAACCACCTGACCTACAGGGATAAGCCGACTTACTCGATGTATACTAGACAGTGGAAGTCAGGCAACATTTATATCAAGATCACTGATAGACGACCTACAGCTACTAACCACCGACAAAAGAGAACTGACTGTTTGCACATTTGAGTCCCAGACTAACCCGTCATGTCAGCGCAGAGTTGTCAGGCTCAGTATGAAAGGAGTTTACACCAACTTTACGGTTTCCATGAAAGCTTACGAAAGTGCACACTCACTCTCACCTCAACCAGCAGCTCCACAAGGCATCAAAACTTGGGCGCACGTACGCAAATTGCAGTTAGCAGACCCTAGGTCTGATTCGAAAGAAAACCTGCCCGTGGAGATCTTAATTGGCAGTGACCAATATTAGAAAATAGTGAAGGACGGTTCACCGATTCGAATATCTGAATCGATCGTTCTGATTCCAACAATTTTTGGATGGATCTTAAATTGAAGCCGATCAGGGACTTGTGTGAATTCTACTGTTGTGAACTTCATTCGACAAGCTATCTCACCTTCGGATGATGAACTAAGAAAATTCTGGGATCTAGAGGCAATGGGAATAGTTGCAAATCAAAATCGAGACCTAACTGAGAAAGACTCTGCCATTCTTCAAGAATTCAAGGCAACCTATCGCGTGGAAGGTCGCCGGAGAGTGGTCTGCCTACCAAGAAAGCAGGATGTTCTTCCTTCAAGTAACAAGATAAACGCGGAACTTCGATTTGATATCTTGATCAAAAGACTTCAAAACAATAGCACTCTAAAGGAGGTGTACTGCAACCAAATGCTGGATCATATCATGAAAGGACAAATAGAAGTAACACCTACTGGAGATCCAAAGAACACCACGTTTTATCTCCCGCACCAAGCTGTAAAGAAGGAGAAACTGGGAAAAACAAAATGAAGAATAGTTTTCGACGCATCTTCTCACGAAACTAACTCACCGTCTCTCAACGATGCTTTAGAGGCAGGTCCAAATCTGTTACCGGAGATACTGGCTATTCTACTACGATTCAGGCTACATCCCATGGCCATCATTACTGATATTACACAGGCATTTCTTCAGCTGATCTTGCACGAGAATGGCAGGGACTTGACCAGATTCTTGTGGTACAGGGTCACCCAGGACAGTAACGGAAGTTACCACACGACGGACGAGATAATGACCTATCGCTTCACTAGGCTCCCATTCGGCCTGACTTGCAGTCCTTTCTTGCTTTCAGCAACACTGAGGGAACTCGCCGACAGATACAAGACGACATTTGCTATTGCAGCACCCCTCATAGATGACAATATCTTTATGGACGACTTTGTATCCGGCGCAGAGAATGACAATGGTGTGATTGCCCTGTATTACGAACTTACTGCACTGATGAAATTGATGAACTTCCACCTAGCGAAATGGGTCACTAATTCAGACTCGCTAAAGGCCATCTGGAGAGCAGAAGGTCAAGAGGTCAACGTAGAGACGCTGGTACTAGGCATTTACTGGAATACAGAAACGGATAACCTTTACATTAACCCAGAGGAGATCACCAAGGCTTTACCTGAAGGACCAGTCACCAAGAGGAAGTTATTACAGATTACGGCTAGATTCTATGATCCACTCGGACTGTTATTCCCCGTATCCCTCCTCAGTAAGCTGTTATTCCAGGATACGTGGAACAGGGGAATTGACTGGGACGAATTGCTACCTCTTGATATCGGAGCATCATGTAACACTTGGGCATCCTCCTTATCCTCTCTTTCACGGGTACAAATTCCGCGGTGGCTAGCTACTTCAACGGCGGGCAAGGTTCAGATCCACGTATTTAGTGATGCTTCAGAAAGGGCATATGGGGCGGTTTTGTACATTCGCACGAACGAGGGAAGCAACGTACTCGTCCATCTGGCCTGCAGCAAGAACAGGCTCACCCCGATCAAGAAGGTAACCTTGCCAAGGCTCGAACTACTAGCAGCGCTAGTGGGAGCACGATTACTGTCCTATTTCTGTGCAGCTACATGCCACGATATCACTCAGGCAATACTATGGACGGATTCTACTGTCACCTTGGGTTGGATACACAGTGACCCAAACAGATGGAAAACCTTCGTCTGCAACAGAGTAACGGAGATTCAATCGTACTCAACTCCAAGTCAGTGGAGGCATTGCCCTGGACATGAGAACCCGGCTGATCATCTTACACGAAGACTTCGTGGTGACCAGATACGGAATGAGCGCAAGTGGTGGAATGGACCCACATGGCTTGCACATCGTGAGGAATGTTGGCCATCTGGTGCTCAAACCCCAAGCGAGCAACTTCCCGAGGAGAAGAAGAGAAACATAAAACATGTAATGACGACGACCACATATTCCTGCGTTATAGACAGTTCGAAGTTCAGTTCCTACTGGAAACTGATGCGTATTACTGGTTGGATTCTTCGCGTTACACACACCACTCGCAATCGAGAGAAGCTTATAGCAGAACTAACAGCGGTCGAGCTCGCAAAGGCACGTAGATACTGGATAGGATCTGTTCAACGAGAATGTTTAGCACTAGAACTTCAAGCACTCCAGGACGGTCGACCAATTCCTACAGAATCCAAAATAGGACCCTTCAACCCCTTCATTGAAGGCGGACTCCTCCGCCTCGGGGGTCGATTGCACTGTGCGGACCTCGCTAAGTAGCGACGGCACCCAATACTTCTAGACGGCTCTCATACATTCACGTATCTACTCATTCGGCAAACACACATCAGACTACATCATTTTAGAGTTCGGGTAATACTGTCGGAGCTCCGAGAAGAGTTCTGGATCCTTAGAGCTCGTCAAACTGTTAAGAGGGTCTTGCACGCCTCCCTCCCATGCAGAATCATGAAGAACCCTAGAGGGCAGCAAATCGAAGCTCCACTACCTGCGGATAGGGTGAGACCGTCGATTCCCTTTGCAATTACCGGGATAGACTTCGCCGGTCCCCTCTATATCAAAATAGGCTTGACGATGGAAAAGGCTTACATAGCGCTATTCACTTGTGCTGTTACACGTGCGGTGCATTTAGAGTTATGCTCCAGCATGACCACTGACACATTCCTTATGGCCCTTCAAAGGTTTGCTGGTAGGCGTGGACTGCCACATACCATATATACAGACAACGCAAGAACATTTCAGGCCACCAATGCAGAACTGTCGGAACTCTGGAAGGCACTGTCATCTTCGGAGACCCATCGATTCCTCGCCAAAGACGGTATAACTTGGAAGTTCATCGCCCCACGGGCAGCTTGGTGGAGGATGGTGGGAGAGAATGGTAGGCTCAGTTAAGCGATGCCTAAGATAGGTGCTGGGACTATCAAGACTTACAGAAGAACAGCTTAACACCACTCTAGTCAATATTGAAGCTGCGGTAAATTCAAGACCGATCTCCCGTGGAGTTGACGCTAAACCCCTGACGCCGGCACACTTTCTTGTTGGTGATGGACTCATGACCGTGCCAACAGGACCAGAACCGACTACGAGACTTGCCTTGACAAGATAATTCAGACTGAGACAAAAACTTTCAGACGACTTTTGGAGACGATGGACCATGGAGTACCTCTTAGAACTCAAGAGCTTTCATGAAGCTCGAGGTGTGTCTGGGAGATCGATTGAGTTTCGACCCGGAGATCTGGCGTTGATTCAAGAAGATGGACGACCACGCCAGTTGTGGAAAAGGGCAAGAATAGGGAGGTTACTAGAAGGAAGGGACCAGAAAATAAGGACTGTGATTCTTCGAACCCCACAGGGACATAAAATAGCCCGACCAATTCAGCTGGTCATCCCCCTAGAGGTTGACCAGGGTGGGGAGAATGTTGGGAATTGATAGACACTACTCGAGATCATTCTTTGGACTGTGCTATGTTTTATATCTTTATTTAATATCATTGTGTCATAAGTGTTATATCTTAGATTTTTAGATTATTTCATAATAATAAATAGAAAAGAAACGAGACTAGTATGTTCACTTGACTGTTCTTCCAATATCACGATATAAGGATTATATATTTCACCCGCTTCCGAAGTGGTTCTAGGGGCGTCTTATTCCCACAGTACGTTTTCCAAGTAGTAAGTCATACTTGAAAGTCATACTGGAACATACACACGTCAGATACCTTGGGCATTCTTGACTATTTATTTCTTCACCCTTTCTCACCCTCTATGCCAAAGGGGGGATTTTTGACAATTTGTTTGTTTACCCTTTCTCAACCTGTATGCTAAAGAGGGCTGATGCTGTACTTTAAAAATCCGGAATGTTACTATTCATCTCAGCGACCCGGAAAACTATGGATTAGGCAGTATATTCGATTATTATTATATCTAGCTCCTCCTCCCTTCTAAAGGGGGTTAAACTTTTGTTTTAAAAATCGGGAGTGTTACTATTCATCTCAGCGACCCCGAAAACTATGGCTTCGACCCTATTTTCGTTTATTTTTAAATCTGAATCCCCCTCACCCCCCACCAGAAAGGAGGATGAACTTGGACTTGTAAAATATTCGGGGTCTCACCATTCATCTCAGCGACCCCGACAACATTATTTTTGTTTATTTTTATACATCACTCTCCAATTGCCACCCACCAGGAAGGGGGCTGAACTTTAAAAAATTCCGAAGTGCCATTATTCATCACAGCGACCCCGAAAAGTATAGATTCGACACTACTTTCGATGATTTTTATATCTCAGCCCCTCCCCCCTCCCCTAAGGGTTCCTGCGGTGTCCTACCCCCACGTGGTTTGTCTCCTGATATTAAAATTTCGAAGTGTATAATTTACCTCGCCGAAATCGAAAACTATGTATTCGACACTATTTTGTTTAATTTTATATGTCAGCCCCCCTCGCCCTCACCCAAATGGGAGCAGAAATTTGACTTTTAAAAAATCGAGTGTGTCGCTATTCACCTCAGCGACCCCAAAAGCTATGGATTCGACACTATTTTCTATTATTTTTTACCTGATCCCCCTAACCTTCACCCCTAAGGGGGCTAGAGGTGGCTTACCCCCACAGTGCTCGTCTCCAGATAGCAAAGAATACGTTTAAAAATTTGATTGAAATTGCTCCAGTGGTTTAGGAGGAGATGTGTCATTTACACATATACATCCATCATCAGTCCCTCCTCGCCTCCCACCCAAATGGGGGCAGAAATTTGCCTTTTTTTTTTTGCTAGTTGCTTTACGTCGCACCGACACAGATAGGTCTTATGGCGACGATAGGACAGGAAAGGGCTAAGAGTGGGAGGGAAGTGGCCGTGGCCTTAATTAAGGTATAGCCCCAGCATTTGCCTGGTGTGAATATGGGAAACCACGGAAAACCATTTTCAGGGCTGCTGACAGTGGGGTTCGAACCTACTATCTCCCGAATACTGGATACTGGCCGCACTTAAGCGACTGCAGCTATCGAGCTCGGTAATTTGACTTAAAAAATCGGGAGTGCCACTATTCACCTCAGCGACCCCCAAAACTATGGATTCGACACTATTCATCTCAACGACCCTGAAAAGTATGGATTCGACACTATTTTCGTTAATTTGTATATCTAACCCCCTTGCACCCCCGCCCCTAAGTTTTCCTGGGCTGTCTTACCCCCACGTGGTGTGTCCCCTGATACTAAAAATCCGGAGTGTACAATTCATCTCGACGGCCCCGAAAACTATGTATTCGACACTATTTTCGTTTAATTTTATATATCAGTCCCCCCTCGTCTCCACCCAAATGGGAGCAGGAATTTGACTTTTAAAAAATCGGGAGTGTCACTATTCACCTCAGCGACCCCAAAAACTATGGATTCGATACTATTTTCGATTATTTGTACCTGACCCCCGTAACCCCCACCCCTAAGGGTCTAGTGGTGGCTTACCCCCACAGTGCTCGTCTCCAGATAGCAAAGAATGTTTCAAAATTTGATTTAAATTGCTCCAGTGTTTAGGAGGAGATGTGCCATTTACACACATACATCCATCATCAGTCCCCCCTCGCCCCCCACCCAAATGGGAACAGAAATTTGCCTTTAAAAAATCGAGAGTGCCAGTATTCACCTAGCGACCCCCAAAACTATGGATTCGACACTATTTTCGATTATGTTTTACCTGAACCCCCTAACCCCCCACCCCTATGGGGGCTAGTAGTGGCTTACCCCCACGGTGCTTACCTTCAGATAGCAAATAATATGTGTTCAAAATTTGATTGAAATTGCTCCAGTGGTTTAGGAGGAGATGTGTCATTTACAAACATACAAACATTCATTTATATGTATATAGATTGCGCATTTGCTATGGCAGTCATTTTAACGGAAAATATTGATCTACAATCGAATATGAAACGTACGAATCGATAGAGTATGTGTTAGTGTTCAGTGTCACCAACTTAGTTGTTTTCGAAGCAAATCTGTTTGTTTGGTGTACTTTTGGTTTCTTTAACATTTTCTACTGCTAACAATGGACTTCAGTTGAATTATAGTTCCCATTTAATTACATTTTAACTATTGTTGTCAGTGTTTTCCATTTGTGCATTACTTTCGAATTCATCACGAATATTCGTATTATTTTCAATCTCTTGTCGGGAATTACCTAAATTCTTCGTGTTTTTGACGCCAAAATCTGTGTTCTCAAAATGAGCAGGAAATCTCGTCACACATCTACTCTTCTAAATTTTTTAAAAAAAGAACCTAGTAAAAGTAATTATTCAGCACCAGGAGAGAATTCCAAAAAGGACATTGCTGAGGCCGGCTCATCTGGTGAAGTGGAAAGTATTCAAAATGAAAAACCACAAGTGAAACATTCTTCTAAACACCGCTTATCGGGCAACAGCAATGACTGGTTTAAGCAATTTACATGGTTAGTTGTGAAAGAAAATATTATGTTTTGTTCCACATGTATAAAATGTTCATTGAAGAAACCGACAAAGGAGGAAGTGACTTGGGTGACTATACCGTGTGCAAGACTTCGAAAGGAGAGTTTAGTGGACCATGAACAAAACTTGTAATTTGGTAGGTCTAGGATCTGATGGGGCAGCTGTCATGATTTGTAGGCAAATGGGAGTAGCAACACTGCTAACAGAGGAATCAAATGGACTCATGGTAAACTGTCACTGCATTAACCACAGATTGGCACTTGCTAGTGCCCAGGCAGCAGCTGAAGTGCCTTATTTAGTGAAGTTTAAGGACATTTTAAGGCAACTTTTTTCTTTTTTTTCAAAATTCCTCAGTCAGGATGGCTGGTTTAACTGAAATCCAGAATATCATGGACAGCCCTCTAATTAAAGTAATCCGGGCGAGTTGGCCGTACGCCTAGAGGCGCGCGGCTGTGAGCTTGCATCCGGGAGATAGTAGGTTCGAATCCCACAATCGGCAGCCCTGAAGATGGTTTTCCGTGGTTTCCCATTTTCACACCAGGCAGATACTGGGGGGGCTGTACCTTAATTAAGGCTACGGCCGCTTCCTTCCAACTCCTAGGCCTTTCGTATCCCATCGTCGCCATAAGACCTATTTGTGTCGGTGCGACGTAAAGCCCCTAGCAAAAAAATTAAACTAAAATTGGCTAGTGATACTAGATGGTTGTCTCATGACTCTGCTGTACAGTCTCTAAGAAGATCTATGGTGATTGTTGTTGCTGCACTTGAAAGAGAGGCCACTGAAAGGAATGATATTACAGCTGAAGGCTTAAGCAAGTACATGAAGACATACAATTTCTTAGCTGCAATTATGATGCTTTCAGATATCTTACCTCTTCTGCGCACATTGTCTAGAGCTTGGCAAACGCAAGATATTGGCTTGACAGAAAGTGAGCCAATCTTAGAAGCCACAAAACTCAGCGTCTTACAATTGAAAGACACTCCAGGAAATCATTTTCATAGTCTCAGTCACCATCTTCTGGTGAATGGTCAGACTTCCACATCACTTATTCAGATGTCGATGTTGTGACCTTCAAGACAGCAATTTATTACAAGTACATAGATACTGTTATCCAACATCTTGAACACAGATTTCCAGATATTCCCATAATTTCCTGCTTTTCAAAATTGTTTGATGCAAAAAGTCAAGATCAGCCTGAAGCTTCTGAGTTGCTTATTGATTTCTACTCTAAAATGGGAAGCCCTCCGGTAGTAAATAACAATAGCGCTAAACTGGAATAGTCTATTGCATCAAAAATGTTCCAAGGAGAGTCCTACATTGGATTAAGACCTATACAAATAATGATGAAGTTTGCAACAATATGCGAGCTTAAGGAATCTTTTCCAAATTTAGCAAGACTAGCTGCTATTGGACTGTCCATACCTGTGAGCACAGCTGAATGTGAAAGGGGATTTTCGGCTTTGAAGAGAGTTAAAACCTCCTTGAGGAATCGTATGAAGCAGAGCACACTCAACAATTTGATGCTGATTTCACTAGAGGGACCAGACTCAACAGAATTCAATTATGTAAGAGCTGCAGACAACTGGGCCTCAAAGAAGAATCAACATATAAAATGTCATGCTAAAAGTAAATTTCAAATTTTTAATGGTAGAAAAAGATATATCTTATTTTGTCTCGTTGGTGATAACAGTGAAATCGATTTTTCAGTTTATGTTTACCTCTCTGATGTTATTGTTAATCCAAGCATGTGCCCCACCTGTATCAACCAGAGGGGAATACACAATTTATTTATTGAAATTTTAACACTCATTTTTGAGGTAGTATTCCCCCACCCGGCTACTTATTCCTGCCACCTGGCTGACAAGAATTTCTGGGGAGAACACTGACGAGGATTTAGTCAGTGTGAGTTGGATGGGAGCCACTGTAGTACGTGACTAGGTGAATATCACTCTTTTTGAACTGTGTCTTCGCAATGATAGTTTCTGCTTAATTAGGAATTTGTTGGCCATCGTTCTTCTGCGCATATCTATGTCCGCCATAGACTGTGGGTTCTTCTTCCATCCATCCGATATGTCCATTTATATCAGCAGCAACGATAAGATAGCAGTCTTCTTGTCAGGCAGTGCCCAGAAGGCATCTTTGGTTTCTGTGCCGAGGCCAGTTTTGGAGCATTCCACTGAAAAATTATCATTTTCTTCTCTCCCCAATATAGACGAGTTACATCAAGCGATGGTCACACTTCTGCACGTCAGAGACAGAACCGTCAAACCTTGATTCTATAATAATGCCAACAACATTAGTTGTTCTTCGGCTTCCATTGTACATCAGATAGTAACTGCACCCCATTTCACATGACTTTTCTCCACTCCTTCATTTTCCTGCAACTCACAGATGCCTAAATGCGTTCTCACAAGTGCTGTCGCTAATTTACTACTTCATCGAGACATAGTTCAGTGATGCGATACAGAATGGGGGCACTCGCTTGCTTAACTGCCACAGCCCGTGTTACGGTAACCCTTGCTTACTTTTCATGCTAGCTGTGTGCTTCCAACGTGCTTCCCTTCCAGAGGAGGCCCTAACCTTGGTACCGATTACATGAGACATGTTTCTGTATTCATGTGAGGGTATTATTTTACGGCCGGCTTGTCTTGAAGCATTTGTGAGCTAGTGACACCAGGTAGTTACGGTGCTCCGTACATGGGGAACAGACGCCTTTTGCAGGCGATCCTCTAGAGAAGAAACACTACGTTCCTTTCTGCATTAGCTTCCAGAAAGGAATGTGTCACTCTCCACCAAAATTGCCATTATAGACTTGGTGCGTGTTTGGTTCGCGAGAGCTATTTTATTTCACTCAAGTCTGCCCAAATACCAGTGGGGAAGCCGTATCCATCGCCTGGGACGTGCCACGTGTTACGGCAATGTAGCTGGTTGGTGGAGAATATAGGAGCAAAATATCATATAATTTTACTGAAAAACTAATTGTGAACCTCATAAGTCACTTGTGTCAAAAATCACATAATCACATAAGGAAGATTGGCTACAGAATTTTACACCTTTGGCCACAAAATGTATGGCATACAGTCCAGTGTCGTATTTTCTGCCTCCTGTTGTCTAGTGGTGTCAACATCAATACCTTGTGTGATGATCAAAAGGTTTAGCCTGTCGTATCTGGAATCAGTGTCCCCCTTTCATTATTTGTCCGCTTAATTTCCCCTAAGAGTGCAGTAATAACACGTGGTCGAGCCTTCCACTACTTTGCTTGTTAGGAAGTCATGCATTCGACTGGTCCATGTGAATTCAATGCATACAGCGTGAAATGGGAAGTGCTACTTCGTGTTACAATGTATTTTGGCCTTCATGATAGGCTTTTTCCATGTTCTTGATCTCACCTTTAACCAAGAAATTCGTATTTCTCGCTCTTCTTTTCTAGAATATGTAGAATCACTCTGCGGTGGGGAGACAGGCATAGACTTGGATGCTACCCAATGATGATATCATTCCACTATAAATATTCACTTTGTCCATGACCTTTTGAAGTAGAAGGGATCTCATTCCTTCTTTTAGGTAGCAGCAGTATCCACTATGATGAAATTCAATGTTCTGTAATCTCAAATTTTGGCTTAGGCCATGATTTTCATTCTCCTTCTAGCTGTAGTGTTAAAGGAACATTTGTAAGAATATTCAAGGAAATGATGGCTTGCATTTCGGTTCAAATTCAGGGTTTCAGAACATTGTAATTAAACACTACTACCAAACCCATATTCTTTGTCGACTTCATAATGTACCGAGCTCGATAGCTACAGTCGCTTATGTGCGGCCAGTATCCAGTATTCGGGAGATAGTACGTTCGAACCCCACTGTCGGCAGCCCTAAAATATTTTTCCATGGTTTCCAATTTTCACACCAGACAAATGCTGGGGCTGTACCTTAATTAAGGCCACGGCCGCTTCCTTCCAACTCCTAGGCCTTTCCTATCCCATCGTCGCCATAAGACCTATCTGTGTCGGTGCGACGTAAATCCCCTGGCAAAAAAATTATTAAAGTACAACCGTTTAATTAGTTGTTGGACTAGTTTCAACGCCAATTTCTGCGTCATCTTAAAGCCAAAAATTGAAAAACAGGCGTAGACACATCTATAAATAAACATAGAGGGCAATGCACTATAACAATGTAACTCTATGTTTAAAATGATTGAGATAGACTAAGAGTAAAAATGAGTGGTAATGAATTAGAAAAAATTTGACAGCACTGAGTTAAAAATGTTAACATTCATTCTATAACAGCATGTTACGTTGTAAGATATTTTCCTTATTGAAATCATTTTGAATTTCCGTAACAAAATGCTCAATAGGTTTTTTCCACTTATGAGATTCATCAATTTTGGGTTGAAAACATGACACTGGTTCTTATGACAAAATTTTACACTTTAATACTAGTTTTCTGCAAGTCTAGTAAGATCATGAGATTCCGTGTACAACTTTGTGTTGCCTATAGTTTATGATAAGGAAAAAACTTATATCACATATTTTAGGAGTATGATGTGTGTCTATGTTACATGAAAAATCCGTTGAATCTTTCTGGCTGAAAACTGCAGTATAAGAATAAGACGTTTTGTTCATTTCTCAAACTTGGGAATTGTGCTGTAGTTGGTAATTTGAAGTTTGTTAAAGTTTTGTATGTGAGATGGATGCCATATTATGTGCCAATGTCCTACAAGGAATTCGTAGTTCAATATAAGACCAGAAGAAAAGAAAAAAGGGGAATTTACTATTTAGACTTGAGCCATACCTGCCAACATTTACGGTTTATCCGTAAAATTTACGGAAATAGCAGCATTTTACGGTTTTACGGATGAACAGTGTCATTTTACGAATTCGCGGACAAAAATTTGAAACAACATTCGATAATCGCTCCAGTTCCGTACAATCGATTGTTTGCGTGATTCGAAGCACGCTCGGTCTTGGTTGAAGGCAAGGCCACGATAGTCGATAACTCATTCTTTGATATGATTGGTATTTTTAACTCTGTGATGTTTGTGTGGCTATTCGAATTGAATTTAAAGCTGGGATAACAGTTCTTCCGTGTTAATATTAGGTGTCGACAGGCTCTGCTCCGCAAATTCTTTGTTCCGCTCCGTTCGCTTGTTGTGATTTAACCTATATTCTTTGACCACGCCAGTGTTGTTGTTTGTTTACGAACAGTACTTCCAGGCATTTAAAGAATCATATTCTGTTGATTTTCCGTGCATACTAAAATCAAGAATGTTTTGGCCTTTTAAGATTATGATTTTTTTGAAGTGTTTTGAGTTTTTGTGTTATAACTTCTCAGTTTCCTGTATACCGCTGTTAGCGAAGCCCATTAAGTTATAAATAATAATAATAATAATAATAATTACATTAGTTCCACGTGTGTGTGTGTGTGTGTGTGTGTGTGTGTGTGTGCGTTTTTTACCATGTGCATATCCTTGTTCACGAGGTTGGTGTCGTGTTCATTTAATTGTTCAAGACTTTGTGTGCTTTGACGTGTTTTAAAGAAGTGTTTGACTGCCTTGAGTGTTTGTTATAATTTTATGTGACGTTCAGTGGTCTAGGTTCCTTTCGATGCTTCAGTTTGTTCTCGGACATTTTCATACTCTATATTAAGATTGTAGATTATCATGAATAAATCCAGCAAGAAATAGTACTTGCAGACATTTAAAGAATCATATTCTGTTCATTTTAAATGCATACTAAAATGAAGAAAGGGAGAAAAATTTGCCTTTTGCACGGTATGTGGGTGTGATAGTAATATTGCACATGGTGTACGCAACGATTTAAGTGACGTTCAGTTAGTTATTGGCATTCAGACTTCCAACATTGTGAATGATCTCCAGGATGCAGATAAAACTCTTTTCTTTTCATCAGTGAGAAACTACCTTTGCACTGCCTGTGACTACATCAACAAGTTTCCACTCAAAGATGATGTGTTAAAGGATGCTAGGTTAGACAAAATTTAAGATACACAGTTTTCTTCCATTTGTTTTTTTTTCTTGGAAAGGTTTCCTATCATGTTATGAAAGAAGAGAATGAAACTACAGATGGGGTGGTGAATGAGTTCAGGTTGATGACACTTGGTTGCAAATCACGATGCTGCAAGCAATTCCAGTTGGGCACAAATATCAAGAATTCGTGGAGCCGAAGGACTTCTTAAGTATAACCGAATTTCTAGAGTAATGATGTATATTCTCACCATACCCCATAGCAATGCAGAATGTGGACCTGATATCAGCCTTGTGAAAAAAAATATAACAGAGTTCAGATCATCGATGTCCAATGAATCTCTGGAGTCTATTTCTGTTTTGAACACCAGGAGTCCTGGTCCCTGTTATGACAAAACATTTTCTCAAGTCTTTTTCAGGAAGCTAAAAAGGCCGCAACTGTGACTTTGAAATGATATGATATAATGTCCAATAACGGACCATTTTTATTGGTATTATTGTGACTTTCAAGTCGAACTACCGTGTGATTTGCAGTGTGTTTGATATTATTTCTTGCCCGTGTTACATTAAACGCGTTTTACTGTGTAAAGCCTTTTTCAGTTATCGCAACTGAGCTTAATTTATCAAGGAAGTCCTCTTATGTTTGCTCCAAACTAATACTCACCACGTCTGCTGCTGTTAAACATGGATTTCTTCTTAATGTTATTTTCGTCCACAAATCATTGGCCTATGATGAAAGTAGATATGATTGCATTGAAGTATACTGTTTAAAGCATGAATTATTGTATTTAGTAGCCCAGCAGTATCATTATTTTCGTCAAGCCGGGGACGTCGAAAATCGTTAGATTTTTTGTCGCGCGTGAGTTTTACTGATAGCCCTTTTCAAAAGTTGGCAGGTTTGCTTGAACGTATTTTACGTGCAGTAACGGAACAGTGTACGACTCACTTCTAGTGCCGTGTGCTGTGGTGTGCGTTAGAGAAGAAAGTGAATGTTATGATGCACAGCGTCGCAGTTGCACTGTGCCCTGTGGTAGAGGATGGGCGGGGGAGTAGGGAGGGGCAGCGCGAGAGGTGTAGAGGGATGGAAAGACGGGGAATTTAGCGAGGGTATTGCAGATAATGTGAGTGGCTTGAAAAAGTTATTGTGCATATTTTGAAATGCTAATCTGCTATTGAGAAATTTATTTTTTTCTAAAGAATGCGATCAGAAAATCAAAGTGTGTTTAAGATTTTTCTAAAATTTCATTCAAATTGAAGCCTGAATTGAACTATATATCTTATAAGATGTAACAACCTTCAGTAATATCCAACAAGGTACCTTTATTTGGAAGGTTGTCTATGAGCTCGTGCATTCCTAAACCGTCAGAAGTTTCTTGCGAGACATATTTTGGTTCGGGAGAAAAGACGCGTCACATCCTCGTAAAAAGTGATGGGTTTTGAAATTTTAGACCACTGCACTTGGCCTCAGATGATGTTTACCCTCACGAATGTGATGTTCATTAGTAACGAGCTCTCTGAATGGGATGTCAGCGAGTGGAATGCTTAGGAGCAATTTCTTTGTCTGAGAGTTGTAGAGGACTTGCCTGTTGACCTATTATTAACAAGGTTTTATTTGTCACTGTAGATCGAGGACCGAGGTGAGGAACGCAGATCATCTACCACCGGATGGCGGAGCACCTTGTTTTAAGTGCAATGTGTGCGGAAAATTTCTGGCTGGGAAGTTGGGCCTTTTGCGACATCTGAAGAGACACAAAGATATTCGTCCCTTCAACTGCGATTACTGTGGGAAGGTCTTCAGCAGCGGAAGTAGCTTGTCGAAACACTTGAGGATCCACCTGCGCCTTGTTTGCGAATTTTGTCATAAATGCTTTACTAATCGGAACCAGCTCGAAGAGCACATGCGGTTGCATACAAGTATGATAGGAAGCGAATGCAATATCTGTGGTAAGAAATTCGTCAAGAAAGGCAATCTAACTGGCCACATACGGACTCACACAGGCGAAAAGCCTTACTGGTGCAATATTTGTAGCAAGCCCTTCACCTTTAAGGGTTCACTCACAATACACATGCGGAATCATACAGGAGAGAAGCCATACTCCTGCACGGTCTGTGGCAAATCCTTCCGCCAGGCATCCCATCTAACACTTCACGTGCGCTCTCATTTACACGAGAAGCAATTCTGTTGCAATTCTTGTGGCAAGCTCTTCTTGGATAAAAGTACACTATCAAAACATACGTGGACTCACAGAACCCAGAAGCAACACTGCTGCAATGTCTGTGGTAAATACTTCAGTCTGAGAAGCCATTACACAGTCCACATGCGTACTCACACAGGCGAGAAGCCATTCTGATGCTGCATCTGTGGTAAGTTTTCCGACTATATAAATAATCTCTCGAAACACATGCTGATTCACACAGGCGTGAAGTGATACTGTTGTAATATTTGTGGTAAGCTCTTCCCTCATCAATGTTCACTCCCGAAGCACATGCGGACTCACACATGAGAGAAGCCATCCGGGTGTAAGGTCTTTGACAAATCCTTCATCCAGAAAGAGAATTTAACACGTCATATGCACATGCACACACGCGAGTTTATTTGCAATACTTGTGCTAAGTTGTTCACAGATAAAAGAACACACTCGAATCACATGCCTACTCACACCGGTGAGAAGCTATACTAATGCAACGTCTGTAGCAAATCCTCCAGCCGTAAAGGACACCTTACACGTCAGATGGGGATTCACACGGGCGCGAAGCCACACTTTTCCAGTATTTGTATTATGCATATCTCTGAGAGAATTGCTTTCTCGAAATACATGCCGGCGCATACACAGGAGAACCAATACTGGTGAAATGTCTGTCGCAAAATCTTCAGTCAGAAAATCTATGTAACAGTTCCCATTCGAGGGTATACAGTTGGTAAGGCACACGTTTTTCTCAGTAAGGACGTAAAATGTTCTAAGAATCATGTAAACATAATCGAGCACATGTGAACCACAAGCGAGAGAGATGCCGCACTGCTCCGTGTTTATGGCAAATCGCTCGCACGGACACAACGCTCTCGGTGCACACGGCCGAGAAGGCGCACGAGGGTCACGTCACGCCGGGATAAGGCCGCAAGAGCTAAATAACGTTATTTTGCTTTACATTCCACTAACTACTGCACGAGAGTTCAGGAGTTCCACAGGGCGTTCTCCAATCTGGGAGATGTAGCCAGGCACATGCCATCGCACACAGCAGAGAAGTAATAAGTTTTTAATTCAGATCGGCTCCTTCTCGGCACACCTCATAATGTACACTGGAGAGCAGTCCATCCCTTTGTGCCATTTCTTCTGAGATACAATTTTCAAGTAACATAATCCAAGGTCCGTGTGCGATGGAAGCAAGGGTGTGTGTCGGTGCGACGTAAAGCAATCAGGAAAGAAAAAGAAGCAGAGGAAATCTTCTGACTTTCTCCTCATCAGTCACAGATATATGACGCCCGCTTGTTTTCAGCCGTTGACGACACTTATTCTGCTTTCGGACATCAGTAGCAGTATGGTCAGTAACACTCATTGAGGAGCTGCCCAGATGTGGGGATATGAAGTAATCCGGATGAACACAGAAGAATCATACGACAAGGAGAAGTGGTAAGACTAGAAACTGATGAAAAAATATTGAAACGTTCGTATTAACAATTCTAGAGGATAACTAAGTGCCGCATCAAGTCATAATAAGGTACACAATTGAAGAAGTGTTTGCTGAAGACTGAGCACACCTGTGCTCCCCTTCCTACATGTCACTATTGTGTTCCTTTAATTATGGGTAGGCCAGTAGCTCAAAACTGTACCTGCTCCCTCGGCTCTTGTACGATAATATTGTGTCTGTCAACCTGTTCTGAATGCAAATTGAAAGTTAAACTTCAGTGCCCGTACCTGTTCATGAAGATCACGTAGTTCTCGAGGAGGCGTCTGTAAGTAAGGACTCGTATGTCGACAGCTGCTGTATACTCGTGCAAAAGTTCCTCAATTTTTGTTTATCTAGTGTCAGAGAATTGGCCACTTGCTTTTCTCTAATGAAACCACAAATAAGTCACGGTAAATCTCTTATATCTCAACGTTGCAAGCGTTGAAGAGACACACTGAGTACTGAACCCTTTTTGTCATGTCAAATTAATATTTGCCTCTTCCAGGTTTTTGGCAGGAAGTGTTAACTGTTTTGTTTTAGGGGGTGTTAATGGCTCTTCGTCACTTCTATTCGTGACTATGGGGTATGAAGGAAGGCTTACTTACTTAAATTAAAGGCTTACATAATCTGACTATGTGAATACAATCAAAAACAATGTAATATAATGGTGGGTTTCTTCACAAATATGGCCATAAACTCTGGTCGGTGGCCTTAATATAATGCTGTGTTTGGACAATATCGGGATGAAATTAATTACCACCACAAAAGAAAGCCTCAAGGGATATTTATAGGAAACGACTTTGTGGTTAATTAGAAAACAATATGAGATTCAATCTGCTTGGCTCCATAAGCAAGAGTGCATTATGATTCTCGATCATCAATATATCAGGAAGTGATCTCCAGACCTCTTTTAATTTAGGCTGTCCACTAACAGACCGTCGGTATAGAACAAGTTACCTGGACCCTTAAATGAATCTGTGTAACCTCCAATTCACAGTACTGAACTATCATGGTCATCCAATAACATTAATGTTCAAGGTTAAGGAAACGTTCCTGATGACCAAAGTGACCCCTCATTGGACTTAAGTTAATTGAACATGCCTGATGAACTAAGCGACTCGCCGAAACAAGAGGACCTCAAGTGCCAGTGACAGGTGTATTATTACACAAGATAAAACAATATTGTGTATGTTAAATGTATGAAGTTACTTCACAAACCAAAACAACAGATTGCAGTCAGTGATTGAAATAAATCCATGAAAACCTGTTAAAGGAAATCCTATACTACCAAAATTTTACCCATGCTGTGATTTTGTTATGACGTTCAGCGAATCACCAAAATAAGCTTGACACGTGGGTAACCGTTAAATATAATTTGTCACTACAACTACATCCACTGCTAAAATATAAACGTGCAAATTATGACAACTCTTTTATGAGCAGCATGGCCATGAATCATGGGTATCCCATGGACTAATGGATGTGTGCTATTACATCTTATGAAATAACCATGTGTTACTGACTTTGTGTTAAACGGGGATTCTCACACATCATCTAGGAGCAGTTGGCTGGCAACATCATTTCATGATCATAGTATGGCCCAGCAATCCCAGGAATCCCTTCCATAAACCTCAACCACCATCTTACATTTCCACTGGAGGACATCCCATCGAAAATCCTTAACACCTAGCTGCACTACAAACATCAAGAAATGGAAAACCTAAATATCTAAGGACATTCTTCTTACACTTAAATAATTATTAAAATGCCCAGTCGGAATATGAGCTATGACTGTGTTATGGAAATATCGAAAGTGTAATACAAATTCAAATGTTTGGAACTGTTACTGAAAATCCACTCTGTCATTTGCCTATGCAATAGAATTGAAATTCAAGTAACTCCTTATTTATTTTAGCATCAATATTGTTTTAACACGCTCTTCTATTTCCAAACACGGTCCGCCTCAAATAAATGTGAGCACCTGTTATCTCGTCAAACAGGTTTATAGCTGTCGCTCTCCCCTGACTTACAAGTGAGCAAACAAATCTCGCCACGGACGGCCATTTACTACAGCTCAAATCTACGTCAAAATCCGTGTATTATCAGACAATTTCTCGGTCAACACTACTGCCATCACGAATGAACTCAAATCTGTTGGGATGTGTGGAATATGATGTGTGTTTCGCTGGTATTAATGGAGTTAATAGATGAACAAAGCATTCCTCTTAATATGAGATCCTGTTCATTGTTCAAACCATGGAACTTACCATATTTCAAAACATTCTCTCCTCACGATTTTCTCTCAGGCCTTTTAACAAAGAAACCTCGGCATTATCTACACTATTAACTCTGGAATATCTACCAGGTGAGGAAAGCAACGGGAAACTACCTCACTCCTCATTTCCCTAGTATGCCTCTTCAGTGACACCTAGGCCATCTATGACAGCTAATGGTGAACCTATTGAGGATCCAACCAGCCTTCGGGCTGAATACCCAACATACGTACATCTACCAGGAACATCTCTTACTAACTGAGTCACATGTCATAACTACGTGGAAAATTATATCATATCTACCACCGAGAGTTATAGACAGTTTCGAAGTCTCTCACTTCACTTGGAAATGCAATACTCCGGATGCATATGACAGACTTAAAAATCGACCTCAATCCTCATTAGGCCGAACCCCCTGCTATCACCTCCTGTCAAATTTATCGCAGACTGACCTTTTACAAAACAATCCATACGATATGGATAGTAAATATTATCCATTCCATTACTTATTATTGTCATTTCATAATGTGACCAACTAAGTAGTTAAATTGTATTAATTTTGCAGATGAGTGTGCTTTCTTCTCTTCCCAGGTTCTCTTCTTCCCACGCTGTGCTTTTCATCCGTCCATGCAGTGGTGTTCTCATCTTGGGTTTTTAGCAAAATGATGTTTGTTCACCAACGTTCTAAAGCTAGGCGTCTCCCATATATTTTCATCTTGTATGCTGATTTCTTGGTCTTTCACAATTTCGATTCTCCAGTTATTCATGACTTTTAATGAAGAGGTATTGTTAAATATGTCCCCGGTGGGACACGATTTTAGCCTTTGGTGACTCCCCCTTGAAATTTGTATATTTTGGGAAACTATTCCAACTCTGTTTGTACTGTGCGACTAATGTCTGTATTCCGTCCGTCCGCGGAGTACTTCAACTGTTTTAACTTCATGTAAGTCACAATTTTCCTGTTGTCTATTGGTCCGTCTCAGGCCAGCCTGAGAGCGAGGCTGATCTTAGGTCCGCTCGCTGTTCTACTGGCTTCTGCAACAGGCTCGCCTTGTAGCGTAGCCTCAGTGCATTGTCGAGTTCCAAGATGGCTACAAGCCTCGTGCGTGGACACTCCGTTTGGGCATCTTTCTATTTAGATATGCCCGGATGATGTGCTACAAATATGGGCTAAGGCCCTGAAGTCTTTTAATTTTCTTTTGATTTTTCATTATTATCCTTTTCTGAGGTGACGTCCGTTATTTTTTTCTGCTTAAATAGTGTGCTAATGAAATGTAAGTAACATGCTTTCCAAACTTACGCCACGCGTTAGTCTCATAACCTTCATTTTTGAAGTGAAAAATTTTCTGCTTTACTATCACCATTTCCAAAGGACCTTCGTTTCGAATGAACGTAGAAATTTTAATAAACCAAAACCTCGGGTTTACCGAGCTCGATAGCTGCAGTCGCTTAAGTGCGGCCAGTATCCAGTAATCGGGAGATCGTGGGTTCGAGCCCCACTGTCGGCAGCCCTGAAGATGGTTTTTCGTGGTTTCCCATTTTCACACCAGGCAAATGCCGGGGCTGTACCTTAATTAAGGCCACGGCCGCTTCCTTCCACTTCCTAGGCCTTTCCCATCCCATCGTCGCCATAAGACATATCTGTGTCGGTGCGACGTAAAACAAATAGCAAAAAAAAAAAAACTCGGGTTTAATGACTACAAAGAATAAAACAGTTTCAAGTGGGAGTAATACTTTTGGACTAAAGTTACAAATGATTTTGCCGATGCAAACTATGTTTGAGATGTTTCGTGAAGGTTAAATTAGTTATGTAATTAAAATTTTTAAAGGTTTGAGATCGCGGGTCGGGATCTAGTTCTGTTTTGTGCCATCTTTCCTGTGTCTCTTTCCTTGCTTCGGTACGCTCTCTGTTGTTGACGTTTCTGTGACAACCGTTGCGTTCAGGAACTATTGATTGGTTTGGGGATATGAATGAATTGTTTGATGGTGAAAGGATGTATTATTCTAATTTGTGACGTGTGTGCCATTATGTTGGGTGTTTTGGCTCCTTATTTATCCCTTTAATTGAATTATAATTTGAAACCCTGAACTTTTCCTTCTGCTTTGAGTTTCCCTGCCCTTCACGGAGATTTGATTTTATGTGTGATCGCACTGTTTAACCTCGTGCTGTTGCTCTGATAATTTATGCCCGTATTGTGATTTTGGCTGGGCACCTTGTTATCCTTTGTGTTATCGTTTCTTACTTTACAACGCGTGGTGTAATTTCAGGGCCATTTGATGATCTGTTTCGTGTATTTTAATTTTGTGTGCCCCTCTGGTTTTGGAAAAAGCATTTGGTGTATGTTATTTAATTCCTCGTTGCGGCTATTGGGTCCCGGTTCTGCAGAGAATCTGGCGGTCTCTTTTTGACCTACTAACACATTGGTACCAAAATTCCTGAAGAAAGATTTTGGTTTGAATTACTGATATACAAGTAAACTCTTGTGAAGTTTAGGTAATCACTGTAGCCCTCTTTCGGGCAGTAGAATTGGTCAATGGACATTAACGCAAATAATTATTGTAATTGATTTGGTTTTGTTAGGTTTTAATTAATTTTCTTAGTTTAGAGGGCGTCCCTCGTTTCAAGGTACTCTTTGAACCTAGTTCAATTTGGTCCATCAATTTATGAAAGGTTAATTAATTTGAGAGTTTTGGTTAACCAATTTACCACTTAGCTAATTAATGAATTTCCAGATTTTATCAGGTGCACCTTTTAATCTTTACTCATTGGTTTTCTTTAATTATCGAATGTAACTTTGGTCGCAGTAATTAAGCTATTTATCTCCTTTAGGAAAACAACAGTTTTTCTCTTTCTTGTTTTCCACTATTTACTACCGTGTATTTCTTTGGTTCTCGATCTCGTCACCTCTGTTTTCGGGCCTGTTTTCTGAACCTGGGTAAGTATTTTGCCGCTTTCTTTTAAGTTTTTTCCAGGTTTCTTGCTATCTGTTGTTCTTGTTTACTTGTACCAGTAAATGCCGGTACGACTGGTACAAATATATTTTTAGCGAGTCTTTCGTCATCCGTTCTTTGAATATGGCCATCAAATTTCAATCGCCTTTTTCCATGTGTATCTGATATTTTCTCTGTTGGTAAAATTCCGGAGACCTCCTATTCATCCACACTCCTATGCATACTGGGCAAAAGATTTCCCTGAGGACATCTCTTTCTTGTTTTTCGATCATTTTAGATAGTGATCTTTCTCCAGTGGTTAAGGTGTATGATGCGTGTAACGCTTCAGGCTTAATCACGGTGATGTAATGTTTTAATTTAGTGTTCCGGGATATTGATTTTTTGTTGTACCTTATCCATATGATTCTTTGGCCTATTTTTAATATAGAAATCTCTCTCCGTTTGCTTTATGATTTAATGCAGATCGTTCGATGATTTCCCTAAGTATTTGAAATTATTTATCTGAGGAATTTTGCCAAACTTAGTTACCATGTTTTGTTTGTGTAAGTATCGATTAGAAACTTACATGTATCGGGTTTTCTTATATGAAATTTGGATTTGTTTTAAATGCAATTACATGAAGATTTTCTGGGGACGAATTCATTCATTGCTATTGTTGGATAGAATAACTAGACCATCTGTGAAGGCCAAACATTTGATGTGAATTTTGTGATTAACTAGCTTACCAGAAAATATCTTGAGGCAACCTCTAGTGCTAAATACCTTATTTATACTGCTGATATAGATTAAAATCGAACTCTCCCCTGTCTTCAATTTACTAGCATGATGGAATGAATTATTATTGTTATTAGTATGAGATAATTATTTGAATAATCATATGCCAAACAATGAATAATAATTATTGTAATTATTGACATTTACAAATTACACGTTGACCAAAACTTTCCAGTTTGCATACACAACTGATGTATGTGGACATGAAATCTCGCAAATTAACGTACATAAAATTCCTCTAAATTTCACTGCTCTACTGCAAACATGTTCCTCATTACGTCTGAATAAATTCGATGAGAAATGCAATAAATTTAAAGTCCCATCCTGAGGAAAAATATAACCACATTTCTGTTATAACAAAGTGACACTTCTAACACACGCAAGCGTCGTAAATTTCGCATCGTGTCTTCTCAGCACAAAAATCATCAGGTGAAACTGTGATAAACTTACCCTAAAACAAAAGAAATTCAAATCAGCCCTGCACATAGCAAAATACACTGGACTACGGTGTATAAGTTACTGGAATACACTGACTTTTTAACACTTATCAGCTCCCATTTTCTGCTCATCGTCGATCTCTGTATGTGTGGATTTACTGGTTGTGTAAATTTGCATAATAATATTTTGCATTTTGATTATTTTATTTCTATTATATACTTAATTCTAAGAATCTGAAAAACCCACAAAATATGTACCCTCGCAATTTTCTCTACACGCTAATAATATGCATTCAGGAAACTCACCGAAACTAGAATCTTCGCTATCAAGGGCATGCGTTTAGTGGTTGAACAACCTCCAGCGTGATGACATTGAAACTCTCGCAGTAGAGCTCAATTAAGAACCCACCAGGTACTGTATTTACGTTTGTGGAGCCTTCCAGCATCATTATGTGAATTTTGTGGATGGTGATTTCAACATTCATAATACAACATGGGGCTACCCAGGTACCGACAAAAGAGGAGAGGCTGGGATAGAACGGGCAGATACGTGTGATCTAATTCTACAGCATGATAACATACTTCTAGCATCATTCAACAGTGCGAGAAGGAGATGGCGTGGATATAATCCAGATATTAACTTACAGTACCTGCGTAAGCAAACACACATCTCAGTTATCAGCGAAATCAGTGAGGCAAGCAATCCCTCATTTTCCTTTTATATGCCAGATATATTCTGTAGTCTGACCGCACACAGTTCCTTTTCATATATACATCTTCATTGCATACTGTTATGCCTTTCAGCGTTCAGTCTGCGACGCTGTGTGAATATAATAAACCACCCACAATATTCTATTTGCATCTTGTTTTGTAGCCTCGTCTTAGTTCTATACGTCTTACCTTTAACTCTTTACAATCTGAGATCCTTTTCGAATAAGGTACCATTTTAAGAAGGCTGATTGGGGGAAATATACCATTTCACTGGAAGAGAACATTCTGAATATACAGTAGAGCCTTTCCTGAATCATATGATGATTATGTAAATATCGTGAAGCATTGTTCTCGTACCTCAATTCCTTGAGGCTGCACACTATATACAGAAACTAGCAAAATATTGGGAAGTAATCGTGATATCCTGGACAACGGTCTTTTGAGCTCCAATACAGTCTAATCTGGGGATGAGTTCTTAAAGGCAGTATCTAATAACAGCAGCGATTGAGGAGACTGATCTAAGGATGACCAGCCAGCAAGCCTGGAGGTTTCATAAGCCTCTGAGTTATGACCCAACAGAGAGGGTCGTGCGAATGTAACAGCTAAATAGATCGCACGCCAGCTCGTGGAAATGGTGAACCTCGCCGTCGGACTTCAAAATGTTACATTCGGAAGAATTAGAGTCTAGTCATCTTATGCAGCTCTTCTGTATGGCAACCATTGACAGTTGTAAGAGCGGTAAGCCAGGAGCGATAGACGACATCAGATTACAGCAGATTAACCACGAACTTAGTACGCTGTCGTAGCAGGGGGGGAGGTGTTACTCCCACGTGCTGCGTTCCAGGTAGCGGGTAGGCGGGTCCTAACTGATTTGCCGGCCTACTTGAGGGAAATAAAATAGCTCTCGAGGACCAATCACACAAACCCGTGTGGGTGGGGGACGAGACCAAGGGATGCTGAATTTTGAACCAAATTACAAGTGTTTACTTCAATTATCCTTGTGATTAGTGCCACATGCTGAATAATACCATGTGTCTGTTGGAGGATATCTATGGGTTTACAGTACCCACCACTCTGACGGAGGCTAACCCTTTGCCCCGAGTCGTTTGGAGGACCTCAGGGAGATAAAAACAGGCTAACCTCGCTCGGGTGTTTCAGCAACTGTTTGTGGACGTCATGGGTCTGCGTCCCGAGGAACATCATGGTATCGTACGGGTCCCTGTGATTTGTGCAACTGTGTACGAAACACCATGGGTTTGCTTTCGAGGAACAAAACGGGATAGAACAAGTCCCACAGATTTATACAACTCTGTTTGGAACACCACGGGATAGTACGGGGTCCTGTGATTTGTACCACTATGTGGTGAACACCATGGGTTTACTTCCGATGAGCACCACGGAATTGGGTTTTACCTGTCATTAGTATCGGTATGCGAGGAACACCACGGGATATTACGGGTCTCTCTGATTAGTACCACTATACGAGGATTACCATTGGTTTGCATTCCGAGGAACATCACGATCTGAGTTTACCAGTGATTAGTACGCACTATGTGTAGAACACCACGGGATAGATCGGGTCCCCGGGATATGTACAACTATGTTAGGAACACCATGGGTTTGTTTTGCGAGGAACACCGCGGGTCTTGCTTTTACCTCTCATTAGTACCAACTATGCGAAGAACACCACGGGATGGTGCGGGTCGCAGAGATTAGTATTGCCCCCTTCTTACCGGGCATAGCTCAGCCGGAGAACGAGATTCTCGAGGGTGGACCGTTCGTTGTCTGGATTTACTTATTTTCGAAGGCAGGGTAAGAGACAAGGAATAGCGACAATAACACAAAAATATAAAACATCAGGTTCCGACATTTATTATAAACTAACACATTTCACAATAACAAATTTAATTAACGATCTTGATGAGAAAATTAATTTTCTTCCCCGCCAGTTCCTTTTAACAGCACATAATCTCCATTATTCTCGGTCGACATTATTCTGGAAATATACACACTTTTTGTGGGAGGACCTCCTCTCAATAATGATATTATTCTTTATAAGTTAAAAAAGTGAAAATTGTGTGATTCCTATTTATCTTGAACGTTAAATTACCAGATTTATTCATTTCAACATATATCTCAAGTAAATACTTCCTTCTTTAATGTGTGCTGAATTAAGCGTTATGTCAATTAAACTGAAAATTAATTAAACCAAAATCTTATCAAAATATTACTCAAAAATGACTCCATTGGACTTAAGTTTTGCACCATTGTGCATGTACAATAATTATTCCTCTTAATCTTCCTCTAATATATCGTCTGACAAACGTAAAGTCAATCTTTAATACTTGACACTTCTAAGGAAACTTTTAACGTTGTAGGCTTTACAAAATTAACTGGTGAACCGAGTCCACGGAAATGATCCTTCCTTTTACATTACCATGTGATACTCTGAACCTTTCTATACTTAAATACCAAATAAAATTCACTAAAGGTTTAAATTTCAAAAAATTATGCCAACACAAACAACGACGCTGACAATCAGGTCTCAACGTAACGAACACGTGGTCAGGTCAAAATCATGGTCAAAGAAAATATCACAAAGCACTGAAATAATATCAGTCACACACACAGCATTCACACTAAGGCACACGAGAATTATTTACACTATTTGCAATGAATTTTAGCCTTTGAATATTAATCTTTGATTTTTAATCCTAATATTTGAAATTTCTCGATGACGGTACCGGGCAAAGAAAAAATACTTTACGTCCCTCAGGAATGTCATGAAGTCTGGATAATCACTTAATTAAAAAAGATGAAATTAACAACGTTGTTCATGATCACATCGGCGGTTGATGTCTGAAGAAATTGTCGACTACAGAAACGCACATAGAACAGGTCAAATATAAGCATTCACCTTCATGGTTTATGAGTCACGACATTATTATTACTCAACTCCACGTGTATCAATTAACACGTGCTCCACTTGAAGAAATTACGTTCAGCAACATGTATTCTCGAAAATAAGACTCAATAAATGGATTCACAAGTCACTAACGCACAGTAAATAATCCATCCTCAAGTCAGTCTTACTATATATAAAAATGGATGTATGTATGTGTGTAAATGACACATCTCCTCCTAAACCACTGGGCAATTTCAATCAAATTTTGAACACTTATTATCTGCTATCTGGAGACGAGCACTGTGGCGGTAAGCCACCTCTAGCCCCCTTAGGGTGGGGTGGTTGGGGGGGCAGGTAAAATATAATCGAAAATAGTGTTGAATCCATAGTTTTCGGGGTCGTCGAGGTGAATTGTACGCTCAGGATTTTTAGTATCAGGAGACAAACCACGTGGGGGTAAGACAGCCCAGGAAACCTTAGGGTGGGGGGAGGGGGAGTGATACATAAAATTACACGAAAATAGTGTCGAGTACATAGTTTTCGGGGTCGCCGAGGTGAATTGTACACTTCGGATTTTTAGTATCAGGAGATAAACCACGTGGGGGTAAGACAGCACAGGAACCCTTAGGGGCGGAGGGGGGTCAGATATACAAATTAACGAAAATGGTGTCGAATCCACACTTTTCGGAGTCGCTGAGATGAATAGTGACACTCCGGATGTTTTAAAGTTCAAGTTCAGCCCTCATTGGGGTGGGGGCGAGGGCGGAGTGATATATAAAATTAAACGAAAATAGTGTCGAATACATAGTTTTCGGGGTCGTCGAGGTGAATTGTACACTCCGGATTTTTAGTATCAGGAGACAAAACACTGGGGGTAAGACAGCTCAGGAAACCTTAGGGGCGGGGGAAGGGGTGTCAGATCTATAAATTAACGAAAATAGTGTCGAATCCATACTTTTCGTGGTCGCTGAGATTAATAGTGACACTCCGGATTTTTAAAAGTCCAAATTCAGCCCCCTTTGGGGTGGGGGGCGATGGGAGAGTGATATATAAAATTAAACGAAAATAGTGTCGAATCCATACTTTTCGTGGTCGCTGAGATGAATAGTGACACTCCGGATTTTTAAAAGTCCAAATTCAGCCCCCTTTGGGGTGGGGGGCGATGGGGGATAATATATAAAAATAATCGAAAATAGTGTCGAATCCACAGTTTTCGGGGTCGTCGAGGTGAATTGTACAGTTCGGATTTTTTGTATCAGGAGACAAACCACGTGGGGGTATTACATCCCAAGAAACCTTAGGGGCAGGCGGGGCAAGGGGGCTGAGATACAAAAATCATCAAAAGTAGTGTTGAATCCATACTTTTCGTGGTCGCTGAGGTGAATAGTCACACTCCGGAATTTTTTTAAGTCCAAGTTCAGCCCCCTTCGTGCTAGGGGCGATGGGAGAGTGATATATAGAAATAATCGAAAAGAGTGTCGAATCCATTGTTGTCGGGGTCACTGAGATGAATAGTGAGACTCCCGATATTTTATAAGTCTAAGTTAATCCCCCTTTGGGGTGGGGGGCAAGGGGGGAGTGATATATAAAGTTAATCGAAAATAGTGTCGAATACATAGTTTTCGGGGTCGCCGAGGTGAATTCTACACTTCAGATTTTTAGTATCAGGAGACAAACCACGTGGGGTAGGACACCCCAGGAACGCTTAGCGGCAGGGGGCGGGGCGAGGGCGTGAGATATAAATATCATCGAAAGTGGTGTCGAATCAAAAATTTTCGGGCTCGCTGTAATGAATAACAACACTCCGAAATATTTTAATGTGCAAGTTCAGCCCTCTTCGTTGGGGAGGGGGTGATGGAGGAGTGATATATAGATATAATAGAAAATACTGTCGAATACGTAGTCTTCGGGGTCGCTGAGGTGAATAGTGACACTCCGGAATTTTAGTATCAGGAGACAAACCACGCGGGGGTGATACACCCCAGAAAACATTAGGGGCGTGGGGCGAGGGGGCTGAATACACAAATCATCGAATGTAGTGTCAAATCCATAGTTTTAGGGGTCACTGAGATGAATAGTAACACTCCCGATTATTTAAAACCCAAAGTTTAACCCCTTTTAGGGGGTAGGGGGGATTGAGACATAATAATAATCGAATATACTGCCTAATCCATAGTTTTCCGGGTCGCTGAAGTGAATAGTAACATTCCGGATTTTTAAAGTCCAACTTCAGCCCCCTTTGGCATAGAGGGTGAGAAAGGGTGAAAAAATAAATTGTCAAGAATGCCCAAGGTAATAGTCGTGTGTATGTTCCTTTATGACTTTCAAGTATGACTTACTACCTGGAAAACATACTGTGCGAGTAAGACGTCCCCTAGAACCACTACGGAAGCGGGTGAAATATAATCATATTAATAAATAGAAGTCAGTTTGGCGCGATCTATGTATACTGTAATATATATATAAATAAATATGAGGGCATAAAAATGAAAACAGACGTGAATTAATGAGACCATTCTAGGCACCCTAGAAACTTAAAACTTGGTACCAGACAACCTGATGACTTCAGGATCCCTAGACAAATCTAAAATTCTCTGAGAGGGACACGCTGGGAGTTTCAAATCTGCTTAAGAACACAGTCGGTGATATTTATCCAGAACGATAATCTATAGGTTTCATGGGCTTAAAAGTTTCCTGAAAGTCCTAATTTTTAACCCCCTCCCCCATATAAAGATGGCAGCACAATCTCCCAGACGAGTTAGAAAATTGAAATTTTTCAAAATTATAGCTTTTAGCATGTAACCGACGGAAAATTTACGAGATGTTCAAACATTTTATTTTTTACTCCCGGAAAATATCGAAATTTGGAGGCAATTTCAATGACGGTGCAGACCTTCCTTTCGAGGTATTTGGTGGCTGAATGGTAAGTCGTATCACAAAACGGATGGCATAATATCTGTTCAATTTGGAGTGATCTACAACTTTGATTCTATGACTTTTTTTTCGTACCTCTATCCCTTATGTTAAATTTGGCTCTGTCTCTGGATTTACCTAAATTTTGCACTTTGTACACGTATAATTGATAGTTTGATTCACTTATAGGAAATATGGGATCATCAAATTCTACACGAATATTGGCCCACCCAGCCAAATTCTATGTTTGAAGCTGTCGCATAAGTATCTGAAAAGTAATTTACTGTGTGAAAACCTTACACAAATTTCACCCTATTCAAAGTTTCTAAAATAATCTTGCCTTTAAATAGATGAGACACGAGGAAATATCATAGGGCCAGCCATTTAGATCGCTAAATGAGGCCAGTGGCATCTTTTCATGCAATCCGTTTTTCAATATGAATGCACCGTTTAGCAGCAGTCATTCTGTAGATTAAGGTTAACATGCATATACTTCCGTATGTCGATGTACATTTATTAAGTCGATTTATAGCGATCTAGAAGGAGGTGTGTCTTACATTGTAATTAATACTTTACAAATCAATAGTGACTGTCAGCAGGAGGGCGTCTGCTGTTTTAATCAGTACTCCCCACATCGACTTTAACTAGCAATAATAATGGGGTCCTTCTCCAGCGCCTGTGTACCGTTGTAATGTATAATTACCTTCTTGATTTGACTAGCTGAACGCAAGGGAGCATGCATTAAAAAAAAACCTCTTTTACCTGATTCTCTTCATCATTAGGTATAGGTACTCCCAATTATAAACAAATTTACCCATCAAAATGTGACTGACGTTACGCATAGTGATTTGCGGCAGACAAGTGGACCTGTCGTTATCATCACAACCCTGCAACTCGCACTTTACATTGGAAACAACATGTGCGGACTTCCCTATGTTTTTTCTGGGATAACGCCAAGAGACATGCAATTAAAAAATTCTTATTCACTTCATGTACAGCAATTTACTTCGATATCCGTATACATTGTAGAATACCGTAGCGATGCACGGGTACATTTGCTAGTGTAAAATCATTTTCTATAATTGCACATATTGCTTTTATTTGCTCCACTACAGCTTTCTGTACACGTGTACAGCTTAACTATATCATTTAAAATCAAGTGCTATCTCCCAAGTCGTGAAAGATGAATGCAGGTCAAATAAGATAGAAATTCGTATTTAACTCATTGGCATACTTTGCTGCCTACCAGGCGGCCGCGCCTGCAGTGACCATTCATACACAGACGCCTGGCAGGCGGTTTCTGAAACTAGTTCAAGCGTTGTGTCCACAGATGGCGTGACATGCAGTATACT
This sequence comes from Anabrus simplex, assembly GCF_040414725.1. NCBI lineage: Eukaryota > Metazoa > Arthropoda > Insecta > Orthoptera > Tettigoniidae > Anabrus > Anabrus simplex. Next base: position 39,304,962 of record NC_090279.1, read on the forward strand.
GTCTGTAAGTTGAGCATCTGCTCTCTCTCTCTCTCTTGAACAGGTAGAAATGGCCGGCCGTAGTAAACATTGTATTACAAGGAATAAAATTGATCATATATTATGGGATAGTCAGAGTGAATTGATCAGTGATGTAGTTTTTGGAAATAAATCAATGTTATTTACTAGCAGTGAAAATTATAGCAGCATAACAAAATATTTCACGTGAGTGATGGCGCATTTGAAAGTGACGATGGTACTGAAATCCATCCTGCCTACAAAAAAAAAGGAAGATAGCTGGGAATGGAATAAAGCAGATTATAAACCATCCGAATATGATTTTATATGAAATTCTGGAATAAAACCCTTCATAAACAGGACCCTCCCTCCAGATCCCTCCCGTCTACACATTTCTCAACATGTGATTCAAACCCTTTATGGGATGAAGCAGCTACTGAAAGAAACATTGCCGATCAGTTAATCACAGAAAAATTCTAACTGGCCCTGTATGAGTACACTGGAAAAATTTTACAAGGCTTATAGCCGTAAACCATGCCCTGATTATGTTGAAAGCAAGACAAGCAAGAAAAGTGTAATGAGATACGACTCTGAAAGTATTCTATGGGTTTATATTTTCCGGAGTGTTTTAGGGTGTTTCACACCATTGAAACACACACAAATGGTTCTTCTGGGTGCTGCATTTCATCACATCAAATAAGGGTGTGACTAAAATTCAGCATGTTGTGGATTAAATGTATAAATCTTAGTAGCGTAAAATCGTATCTTATGGATGAAAAAATGGTATAAATGCGCATGATCAGTTAATTAAAATAAGTATGTCAGTGCGTTCAAATACGAGTAGTAGACAACACAGAGAACTTTAATTCGAGGGGTAAGAGCATTCAAAGAAAAGCTTCAGAATTTGTTATATCTATTGTATTTATTAACTGTCAATGCCTTAATACTCTATATGGACCTTTTATCATATTGCTTGCCACCAGCCTAATCAGAAATGTCTCCTTTTCTGATCCTCTGTGGGTAGAAGATGCAGACAAAAAATACTTACCGTATCCCCTGCCTGTCTTAAGGGACGACTAAAAGGAGCGACCAAGAGATGATGGCTTTAGAACCATGGGACCACTTAGTACCATTATGTGAGGAACACCATGGGTTAGCGTTACCTACGATTAGTACCACCCTGCGAGGAACAACATGGGTTGATGTTACTTACGATTAGTGCCACCCTGTGAGGAACACAATGGGTTGACGTTACTTACGATTAGTACCACCCTGTGAGGAACACAATGGGTTGATGTTACTTACGATTAGTACCACTCTGCGAGGAACACAATGGGTTGACACTACTTACCATTAGTACCACCCTACGAGGAACAACATGGGTTGACGCTACTCACGATTACCACCACCCTGCGAGGAACACCATGGGTTGACGCTACTCACGATTAGCACCACCCTGCGAGGAACAACATGGGTTGACGTTACTTACGATTAGTACCACCCTGTGAGGAACACAATGGGTTGACGTTACTTACGATTAGTACCACCCTGTGAGGAACACAATGGGTTGACGTTACTCACGATTAGCACCACCCTGCGAGGAACACAATGGGTTGACGTTACTTACGATTAGCACCACCCTGCGAGGAACACCATGGGTTGACGCTACTTACGATTAGTACCACCCTGTGAGGAACAACATGGGTTGACGTTACTTACGATTAGTACCACCCTGTGAGGAACACAATGGGTTGACGTTACTTACGATTAGTACCACCCTGCGAGGAACACCATGGTTTGGCGTTACTTACGATTAGTACCACTCTGCGAGGAACACAATGGGTTGACGTTACTTACGATTAGTACCACCCTGTGAGGAACACAATGGGTTGACGTTACTCACGATTAGTACCACCCTGTGAGGAACACAATGGGTTGACGTTACTTACGATTAGTACCACCCTGCGAGGAACACCATGGGTTGACGTTACTCACGATTAGCACCACCCTGCGAGGAACACAATGGGTTGACGTTAGGGGGTTGTCACACAGGCTCGATCGAACGACTGCGATCGACCGACTAAGAAAACAAACCTACAGAGGGCAGTGGCACCAGTCACACAGCATCGATCGTCAGCGATCAACTACGAGCGATGAAGATCGACTGGTTTGTGAAAACAAACGTGTCCGTTTTTCAGTCGCAGTCGTTCGATGATGGCGGACGCAACATGGTCATCTGTTGATGAAATCGAAACATTAATTTGCTTAGTGTACGAAAACAAAGTGGTGTATAATCCTAGACTCCCTGGATATAGTAACAGGGAGACCGTGAATTTTGTATGGCATTCTATAGCGTCGAGAACTGGGACAAAAACTGGTAAGTAATTATTATATTTTTACGATTATCTTATGAATAGTGTTAGCTTAGATTATTTATTGATAAAATATATTATACAGAATAGATTGGTAAAAAAAAAGTTACACTAGGACAACTAGTAATTATCATTCTTGTAACTTAATTGAAGAAATGTTTGGAAAACATAAGCAGTGCTTTCCTAACCTCCATCTCGTACCTAATGAAATGAATAGGCCTACCATTGTTCGCTTTAATGACAAATAAGTGTAGGCCTGTGCCATAAGTAGGCCTACTACATGTATATTTTCTTTGTCACAATATTCTGATTCATTGTTTCAGGAAAAAGTTGTGCCAAAACAAGGCAAATTCTGAAGGCTGGATATCGAACTTGGAGAGATAACATCCTCCCTCTCCTCCCAGATTCTGCTGTACAGAAAACATAAAATGGGTCTATTTCAATGCCCTCAACTTTCTGGAACTCTTCATTGCTGGAAAAAGGTACAATTCTGTAATATTTATTTTTAAAAGTAGGCCAATACTACAGACAAGTGTTCTAGTTGTGAAAGAGTGAGGGGAAGATTCAGTCTGTAGGCCATAAGTTCCACCCATCTGTTCATTAATTTATCAGATATAACTGAAAGTAATATAATATAATCCAACCTAACAATCATCTTACTAAAATAATTATTGAAAGTAACAATTTCTTAAGCAGAAGGCTTGTGTCCAGACTAAAATATAGCTCCAATTTAGAAGAATTGCCTTAATATGTTGTTCATTTTTTTCAGTTCTGTAACGAACACATCTATGGAAGTGGCACCTGATGTGTGAGAGCCTTTTCACCAAGCTGAAATAGAGGAGGAGGAAGCAGAAATAATTTGTGTTGGAGGGGTCTAACTCCTACAGATCAGAAATTACTGAAGGGACTTCAACTTCCAGTCCAGTGGCTTCTGCTTCCACAAACAGCTCTGCCAGCAGTTAAAAATAAAAGAAACAGAAATGTGAAAGTGACAGTGACAGTGATGTGTTAAGTGAATATTTAGAAAAGATACTGAAAACTGAAAAGAAAATGTAATCAGTGTTATTTTTAGTGTCTTTGTGATGACATGGAAAGAATGAGTGTACTAGGTCGAAGGGTTTTCAAAGTTAAAATTCAGGAACTGTTGTATACAGTGTTAGATCAAGAAATAATTGAATAAAATTTATGTTCTTGAGAAATGTTCTACTTTTTAAATTAAATCAGTTTTTGTTATACTTATCTATCAATATTTATTTGAATCCTCAGTGATATACACCTTCACCTGATGGGAAAGAACCTTAACTCCAATTTTTTAAAATTATTAGCATTATTACAACATCTTAATTTGTATATTTTATGTGGTAGAACATGTATGGTTTACGAGGAAAGGAGTATTTTGAAATACATGTAGTAGGCGTATTGATAGTTCTGTCCAAGAGCTGACTTCCTTCTTACGGTACCTATACTGCTGATCACAACTGCAAACTCATTGCATTAGGTATGTACAGCACAGGTGGTCTGAAACCAGACCAGTGTAAAGACATGAGTAGTTTTGTCCAGGAGTTGACTGTCTTCTTACAGAATACTGTTGAACACAACTGCAAGCTCATTGCATTGGGTTTACTGCATCTATATTCAATGTTGCTTACTATAATGCTATCCTGGAAGAATACACATCCTAAATACCTATTTGAAATTATCTACCTGTTCCAATTTTGTATTCTCAACCTGACATTCAGTTCTATTTTAGGTGTCTTCCCTACTGTCATCACTTTAGAATCGAAACAACTAATTTTCATGTCATATTCATTGCATCCTTTTTGAAGTTGCAAGATATTAGATCGCACAGTTTCAATAGACCAAGTCGTTTGCATAGGACAAAATTCTTACTAGAGTTATACCTGACAGAATCCCTCCCTGCCACCTTATACCTTTGTAACTTAGGTAGCCTTTATCTCCTCATTCCAAGTACTCTCCTGCCATTGGTACCTGTCTGCACCAGCAATCGCTACTTTCAAGTCTGTTACCGTACTTATAATTTATTAATAACATATAGGCCTACAGGGGGCATCAAGGTAGACCGATTATTTTATTTCTTGTGCTGTAGATCCATATAAACAATGAAAAACAAAGATGAAAAATTCATTTGTAACTATTTTGACAGGTGTTTCTACCAAAGTTTTATAGATTTTAATCTACAACATAAAAAAACTGTATTTTGTGGGATGTGATATTAAGGGGATATGATGGCAGAACATGTACATATTTATAAAACATATATCCATATGACAGTTACATGCTTGTAATAAAAGGTTGAGTAGATTAATTACCCTGTAAGTCAATCCAAGATCTTAAAAGACCCATACACCCTACTCTGTCAAACATTAATTTATATAATTGGTATTTATAAACAGTTTTGACAGGCAATCTAAGATATAGCAAAATTAAATCATTTACCACCTGAGCAACAGGCCTAAATAACATTTTACTGTAGATGGCAATAGTATTTAGTTGTTAGAAAGGCATACTCTTCACTTCTAAAAATAGAAGGCAAGGTGCTTGTTATTAGCACCTATTATTTTTTGCAGTGTTTGGTTCTCATTTTGGGTTAAATTGAAGGCAAAATTTTCATTTTCCTTGAACTGATTGATAAGGAAAGTATTTCAGGATGGATAGATAGGCTTGGTAGTGTTCATATCAGTAAAGAAGTTACATATGAATAATACACAGAAAGGCAAAATCAACACTGAGGTAAGAAAGAGTCCTACCAGACCTTTGCGGAAAAAGTTGTTACTCTGTACCAAGGAGTTTACCAGTAACTTGGATGGAAATGCAGGATTTATATTAATTGGTTTATTATTGTCAAGTGAGCAATTAGAGCAGCTTGCCAGTGCGAAGTTTGGGGAGACAGTACTTTATGCTTAGTGATGAGGGTAATAAACAAGAACTTGTGTGTAATTTACATGTAGGCCTAGTTGTGACAAGTATCAGTCTATTACACTGCCAACTTACTTATTAGAACAATATTCCAGAAGCTTTTCCTATAGTTATTAAGCTAGTGTACAGAGCACTAGCCTCACCTGAACTCCTCAAGAAATGTACACATATGTGAATACACAGAACCCTAAAGAGAATTTACTTTGGAAGAGATGTTCATAGACAACCTTTCTTCACAGCCATTTGGTAAAATTAGCTTCTTTTGAAACTGCTGTAGTCTTCAATGATATAAATTAAGACAGGATTGTCATTCTTGCAAAGTTTGGATATGGACCTGGATTCTTTGCACAAAACACAGTAGGCCTACAGAAATTCAGCAACATCTTTGTCATGAAGGCAATATGATACTATTCTGAACATGGCACAATAACAAAGAAGAGGAGAGACAACAAGATATTTGCAGAGGATCATGAGGGAGAGAAACAGTGTAAGGAACTCCAATACTTTTATCATTTTCACAATATTCAGAGCTTATGTGCATTTTTCTTTCTTTCAAAATTATTTACAGGATTGTAATGAAACTTGACACACTATTTCTACATTAGGTAATGTAAATTTTGACTGGAAGCATTTCTTGATATGTCTATTATTTTGGTAGGTGGGATCTCACCAAGTGGTATGGAAAAAAAAAGTTGTTAACCTCCATCTAATAAACACCTCAAAATATCATTTGAAAAGACAGTAATTATGCCCCAAAACAAATAAGCATAAATGGTATTAGTCTTATATTTTAAGTACAATGAACCACTGTTGTGAGGCTTTTGTTGGAACTTTCACCCTGTCAAGAATTCTGGCTGTAGTGCTCTATGAATGGCATCACATATAATAGGAACAAATCCACTGATGTATTGTGAGCAATCCTAAATCTGTATGAGTCACCAATGTCCAGAAACCTGTAGGCCTAAATAAATATATTTCCACTGTTCATTGTAGCACCTTCAAATTATGAATTCAAATTGATGTAGGCTACATAACAGTTTTCAGTCCTTTTTTATCAATACTTTATTAGAATCCTACAGAATGCAAAGAAATGTACCTGCCACTAATTCTTTATTTGATATATTTTGCCATGGACATACAGTTGTTGTTTTTGAGGTGAACATCACTTCTGACTTTAAACCTACAAAAATCGTTGTGAATATTGAATTTAACGATAGTGTCAGCCTTTCCTCAGAACTTATACTTTTCCTGTAATTTGTTTGCCTGATATTTATTAGTGACTACATTTTTTCCTCTAATTCCTTATACCGTAATTATTGATGAACATTCGGTACCGTACTAGTTCCTGAATTTTTCTTCGTCATTCCACAACGAAGGCACACTTTGGTGGAATTCTCCATGGCTCTTTACCTTGTCCACTGCGATCGTCTGGTTCTTTCCTTTCTCCTAATATATTCATAAGTTAGAATCATATTTCCACCCGAATTATTGCTTTCACACCTTCTTTTTCTCTCGTGAACATGAAGACGTCTGTAGCCTGTACGGTACTGGGCGGGAGTATCAGCTGTTTCCGTGCAGTCGATCCCTCTCGATCGATGAGCAGTGTGACAAGGTAAATTAATTTAGTCGTTTGTACTCGATGCCAGTTGGTCGCTCTTGATCGTTCGATGCCCTGTGTGACAGCGGGCTTACTCACGATTAGTACCACCCTGTGAGGAACACAATGGGTTGACGTTACTCACGATGAGTACCACCCTGCGAGGAACACAATGGGTTGACGTTACTTACGATTAGTACCACCCTGTGAGGAACACAATGGGTTGACGTTACTTACGATTAGTACCACCCTGTGAGGAACACAATGGGTTGACGTTACTCACGATTAGTACCACCCTGTGAGGAACACAATGGGTTGACGTTACTTACGATTAGTACCACCCTGTGAGGAACACAATGGGTTGACGTTACTCACGATTAGTACCACCCTGCGAGGAACACAATGGGTTGACGTTACTTACGATTAGCACCACCCTGCGAGGAACACAATGGGTTGACGTTACTTACGATTAGTACCACCCTGCGAGGAACACAATGGGTTGACGTTACTCACGATTAGTACCACCCTGCGAGGAACACAATGGGTTGACGTTACTTACGATTAGTACCACCCTGCGAGGAACACAATGGGTTGACGTTACTTACGATTAGTACCACCCTGCGAGGAACACAATGGGTTGACGTTACTTACGATTAGTACCACCCTGCGAGGAACACAATGGGTTGACGTTACTTACGATTAGCACCACCCTGCGAGGAACACAATGGGTTGGCGTTACTTACGATTAGTACCACCCTGCGAGGAACACAATGGGTTGACGTTACTTACGATTAGTACCACCCTGCGAGGAACACAATGGGTTGACGTTACTTACGATTAGTACCACCCTGCGAGGAACACAATGGGTTGACGTTACTTACGATTAGTACCACCCTGCTTTTTGGTGATAATCAGCATACGCAAGCACAGGGAAATAAGACAATCGAAATGGGTTTCATGCATCTGACGATAGATAGCACCACACTCGAAAGCGAGAAATCGCTGAAAATCAGTCTAGCCAACTTCGTATATCGGTGTCTAGCTCCGGGTAGCTACCTAGCGCTTGCGCGGAGGTGGTTGGACGCAAGCCAAAGTACCAGCCGATTTACACCTCCAGGTAGTTTACCTCCCGGGCAGCTGCCAGCCACTTTACCAGCAGATGGTAGAACCGGCCCTTAGTGTGTAAGATGTATGAAACAGGAGAAGTCCCATCCGATTTTCGGCAGAATGTTGTTATACCTATTCCCGAGAAAACCGGTGCAGACAGGTGTGAACACTACCGCACCATTACTTAGTATCTCATGCCTGCAAAAGTTTAACACGAATTATTTATAGAAGGATTGAAAAACAAGTTGAAGCTGAGTTGGGAGAAGATCAATTTGGCTTCAGAAGAAATGTACGAACACGTGAAGCAATTCTGACTTTACGTCTGATCTTAGGGGATCGAATCAAGAAGGACAAGCCTACGTACATGGCGTTCGTAGATCTAAGAAAGGCATTCGATAATGTTGATTGGACCAAGCTATTTAACATCATGAAAGTGATTGGGACCAGATACCGAGAACGAAGAATTATCTACAATCTGTATAAAAATAAATCTGCAGTGATAAGAATCGATAGCTTTGAAAAACAAGCAGCAATCCAGAAGGGAGTGAGGCAAGGCTGCAATTCACCCCTCCTTTTCAATGTTTACATAGAACAGGCAGTAAAGGAAATCAAAGAGGAATTTGGAAAGGGAATCACAATCAAAAGAGAGGAAATCAAAACCTAGAGATTTGTCGATGATATTGTTATTTTATCAGAAACTTCTTAAGATCCCAAAAATATGCTGAATGATATGGACAAAGTCTTGGGGAAGGAGTACAAGATGAAAATAAGTAAGTCCAAAACAAAACGTCCCTACTCTGGCAAACTAACGAATCTGCAAATTGTCAAAAGGTTAGGAGAGCTGAAAGAAGTTGTGATTACTCATGTCAAATTAATCTTTATATTTAATGATTGGTTTTATGTGTTAGCCATACAGAACGAGCTGCAGATGTGAGACTTTGTCAGAGGGTAGACATTATATAAATAATAAAATTATAGACCAAAACTTGAGGACTACAGATTATTTAGTTTGTCACTTTCGCTAGTTTGCCAGAGTGGGGACGAAAAGTAATGGAGTGCAGTCGAACGAAAGCAGGTGATGCAGGAAATAAAAAAATGGGATTGAAGTCTTAAAGGAAGTGGATGAATATTTTTGGGTAGTAAAATAACTAACGATGGCAGAAATAAGGAGGACATAAAATGAAGATTTTCACAAGCAAAGAAGAACTTTAATAAGAAAAGAAATTTGCTCACTTCAAACATTGGTACAAGAATTAGAAATATGTTTATGAAGACATTCGTGTGGAGCGTGGCATTGTATGGAAGTGAAACATGGACGATAACTAGCTCAGAAAGAAAGAGAATAGAAGCTTTTGAAATGTGGTGTTACAGATAAATGCTTAAGGTGAGATGGATCGATCGAATCACGAATGAACAGATACTGAATCGATTTGGCAAGAGGACATCGATTTGGCTAAATTTGACTAGAAGGAGAGATAGAATGATAGGACACATCTTGAGACACTCAGGACTTGTTCAGTTGGTTTTGACGGAAGTGAAGGTGGAAAGAAGGGTAGGGGTAGACAAAGGTATGAATATTACAAGTAGATTAGAGCAGATGTATGGTGCAGTAGTTACGTAGAAATGAAAATGTTAGCACAGGATTGGATGGCATGGAGAGCTGCATCAAAACACTCTGTGGACTGATGACTCAAACAAACAACAATGATAGGAAAACCACAGGATTGTGCGTTGCCCGCGTTTAGTATCACTATGTGAGGAACACAATGGGTCTAGGTTGTCTGTGATTAGTACCACTATGTGGGGAACACCACGGGTCTAGGTTGCCTGTGATTAGTACCACTATGTGAGAAACAGCAGGGATCTAGATTGCCTGTGGTTAGTAACACAGTGTGAGGAACAGCATGGATCTAGGTTGCCTGTGATTAGTACCACTATGGGAGGAACAGCAGGGATCTAGGTTGCCTGTGATTAGTACCACTATGTGAGGAACACAATGGGTCTAGGTTGCCTGTGATTAGTACCATTATGTGAGGAACAGCAGGGATCTAGGTTGCCTGTGATTAGTACCACTATGTGAGGAACACAATGGGTCTAGGTTGCCTGTGATTAGTACCATTATGTGAGGAGCACAATGGGTCTAGTTTGCCTGTGATTAGTACCACTATATGGGGAACACCACGGGTCTACGTTGCCTGTGATTAGTACCACTATGTGAGGAAGAGCACGGATCTAGGTTGCCTGTTATTAGTACTACTATGTGAGGAACCCAATGGGTCTAGGTTGCCTGTGATTAGTACCACTATGTGGGGAACACCACGGATCTAGGTTGCCTGAGATTAGTACTACAATGTGAGGAACACCATGGGTCATGTTTGCCAGTGATCAGTACCACTATGTGAGGAACACCATGGGTCTAGCTTCCTGTGATTCGTACCACTATGTGAGGAACACAATAGGTCTAGGTTGGCTGTGATTAGTACTACAATGTGAGCAACAGCAGGGATCTAGGTTGCCTGTGATTAGTACCACTATGTGAGGAAGAGCACGGATCTAGGTTGCCTGTTATTAGTACTACTATGTGAGGAACACCACGGGTCTAGGTTGCCTGTGATTAGTACCACTATGTGAGGAACACCACGAGTATAGGTTGCCTGTGATTAGTACCACCATGTGAGGAACCCAATGGGTCTAGGTTGCCTGTGATTAGTACCACTATGTGGGGAACACCACGGATCTAGGTTGCCTGAGATTAGTACTACAATGTGAGGAACACCATGGGTCTTGGTTGCCAGTGATCAGTACCACTATGTGAGGAACACAATAGGTCTAGGTTGCCTGTGATTCGTACCACTATGTGAGGAACAGCAGGGATCTAGGTTGCCTGTGATTAGTACCACTATGTGAGGAACAGCAGGGATCTAGGTTGCCTGTGATTAGTACCACTATGTGAGGAACACAATAGGTCTAGGTTGGCTGTGATTAGTACTACAATGTGAGGAACAGCAGGGATCTAGGTTGCCTGTGATTAGTACCACTATCTGAGGAACACAATAGGTCTAGGTTGGCTGTGATTAGTACCACTATGTAAGGAAGAGCAGGGATCTAGGTTGCCTGTGATTAGTACCACTATCTGAGGAACACAATAGGTCTAAGTTGGCTGTGATTAGTACTACAATGTGAGGAACACCATGGGTCATGTTTGCCAGTGATCAGTACCACTATGTGAGGAACACCATGGGTCTAGCTTCCTGTGATTCGTACCACTATGTGAGGAACACAATAGGTCTAGGTTGGCTGTGATTTGTACTACAATGTGAGCAACAGCAGGGATCTAGGTTGCCTGTGATTAGTACCACTATGTGAGGAACAGCAGGGATCTAGGTTGCCTGTGATTAGTACCACTATGTGAGGAACACCATGGGTCTAGGTTGCCTGTGATCAGTACCACTATGTGAGGAGCACCATGGGTCTAGGTTGCCTGTGATTCGCACAACTATGTGAGGAACACCACGGATCTAGGTTGCCTGTGATCAGTACCACTATGTGAGGAACACCATGGGTCTAGGTTGCCTTTGATTCGTACCACTATGTGAGGAACACAATAGGTCTAGGTTGGCTGTGATTAATACTACAATTTGAGGAACACCATGGGTCTTGGTTGCCTGTGATCAGTACCAATATGTGAGGAACACCATGGGTCTTGGTTGCCTGTGATTCGTACCACTATGCGAGGAACACAATGGGTCCAGGTTGCCTGTGATCAGTACAACTATGTGAGGAACACCACGGGTCTAGGTTGCCTGTGATCAATACCACTATATGAGGAACACAATGTGTCTAGGTTGCCTGTGATCAGTACCACTATGTGAGGAACACCACGTGTCTAGGTTGCCTGTGATCAGTACAACTATGTGCGGAACACCACGGGTCTAGTTTGCCTGTGATCAGTACAACTATGTGAGGAACACCACGGGTCAAGGTTGCCTGTGATCAGTACCCCTATGTGAGGAAAACCATGGGTCATGTTTGACTGTAATTAGTACCACAATGTGAGGAACACCATGGGTCTTGGTTGCCTGTGATCAGTACCCCTGTGTGCGGAACACCACGGGTCTTGGTTGTCTGTGATTAGTACCAATATGTGAGGAACACCATGGGCCATGGTTGTCTGTGATTAGTACCACTATGTTAGGAACATCATCGGTCTTGGTTGTCTGTGATTAGTACCACTATGTGAGGAACACCATGGGTCTAGGTTGTCTGTGATCAGTACCACTATGTGAGGAACACCATGGGTCTAGGTTGTCTGCGATCAGTACCACTATGTGTGGAGCGCCATGGGTCATGGTTGTCTGTGATTAGTACCACTATGTGAGGAACACCATGGGTCTAGGTTGTCTGTGATCAGTACCACTATGTGAGGAACGGCATGGGTTGTTTGCCTGTGATCAGTACCACTATGCGAGGAACACCATGGGCCTAGGTTGTCTGTGATCAGTACCACTATGTGAGGAACACCATGGGTCTAGGTTGTCTGTGATCAGTACCACTATGTGAGGAAGCCCATGGGTCTAGGTTGCCTGTGATCAGTACCACTATGTGAGGAACAGTATGGGTCTAGGTTGTCTGTGATCAATACCACTATGTGAGGAACAGCATGGGTTGTTTGCCTGTGATCAGTACCACTATGTGAGGAACACCATGGGTCTAGGTTGTCTGTGATCAGTACCACTATGTGAGGAACAGCATGGGTTGTTTGCCTGTGATCAGTACCACTATGTGAGGAACCCAATGGGCCTAGGTTGTCTGTGATCAGTACCACTATGTGAGGAACACCATGGGGCTAGGTTGTCTGTGATCAGTACCACTATGTGAGGAACCCCATGGGTCTAGGTTGCCTGTGATCAGTACCATTATGTGAGGAACCCCGTGGGTCTAGGTTGCCTGTGATCAGTACCATTATGTGAGGAACCCCGTGGGTCTAGGTTGCCTGTGATCAATACCACTATGTGAGGAACAGCATGGGTCTAGGTTGTCTGTGATCAGTACCACTATGTGAGGAACCCCGTGGGTCTAGGTTGCCTGTGATCAGTACCACTATGTGAGGAACAGCATGGGTCTAGGTTGTCTGTGATCAGTACCACTATGTGAGGAACCCCATGGGTTTAGGTTGTCTGTGATCAGTACCACTATGTGAGGAACAGCATGGGTTGTTTGCCTGTGATCAGTACCACTATGTGAGGAACCCCATGGGTCTAGGTTGTCTGTGATCAGTACCACTATGTGAGGAACAGCATGGGTTGTTTGCATGTGATCAGTACCACTATGTGAGGAACCCCATGGGTCTAGGTTGTCTGTGATCAGTACCACTATGTGAGGAACCCCATGGGTCTAGGTTGCCTGTGATCAGTACCATTATGTGATGAACCCCGTGGGTCTAGGTTGCCTGTGATCAGTACCATTATGTGAGGAACCCCGTGGGTCTAGGTTGCCTGTGATCAGTACCATTATATGAGGAACCCCGTGGGTCTAGGTTGTCTGTGATCAGTACCACTATGTGAGGAACAGTATGGGTCTAGGTTGTCTGTGATCAGTACCACTATGTGAGGAACAGCATGGGTTGTTTGCCTGTGATCAGTACCACTATGTGAGGAACACCATGGGTCTAGGTTGCCTGTGATCAGTACCACAATGTGAAGAACAGTATGGGTCTAGGTTGCCTGTGATCAGTACCACTATGTGAGGCACACCACGGGTCTTGGTTGCCTGTGATCAGTACCATTATGTGAGGAACCCCATGGGGCTAGGTTGCCTGTGATCAGTACCATTATATGAGGAACCCCATGGGTCTAGGTTGCCTGTGATCAGTACCAATATGTGAGGAACACCATGGGTCATGGTTGTCTGTGATTAGTACCACTATGTTAGGAACATCATCGGTCTTGGTTGTCTGTGATTAGTACCACTATGTGAGGAACACCATGGGTCTAGGTTGTCTGTGATCAGTACCACTATGTGAGGAACACCATGGGTCTAGGTTGTCTGCGATCAGTACCACTATGTGTGGAGCACCATGGGTCATGGTTGTCTGTGATCAGTACCACTATGTGAGGAACCCCATGGGTCTAGGTTGTCTGTGATCAGTACCACTATGTGAGGAACAGCATGGGTTGTTTGCCTGTGATCAGTACCACTATGTGAGGAACCCCATGGGTCTGGGTTGTCTGTGATCAGTACCACTATGTGAGGAACAGCATGGGTTGTTTGCCTGTGATCAGTACCACTCTGTGAGGAACCCCATGGGTCTAGGTTGTCTGTGATCAGTACCACTATGTGAGGAACCCCATGGGTCTAGGTTGCCTGTGATCAGTACCATTATGTGATGAACCCCGTGGGTCCAGGTTGCCTGTGATCAGTACCATTATGTGAGGAACCCGGTGGGTCTAAGTTGCCTGTGATCAGTACCACTATGTGAGGAACCCCATGGGTCTAGGTTGCCTGTGATCAGTACCATTATGTGATGAACCCCGTGGGTCCAGGTTGCCTGTGATCAGTACCATTATGTGAGGAACCCCGTGGGTCTAAGTTGCCTGTGATCAGTACCATTATGTGAGGAACTCCATGGGTCTAGGTTGCCTGTGATCAGTACCATTATGTGAGGAACCCCGTGGGTCTAGGTTGCCTGTGATCAATACCACTATGTGAGGAACAGCATGGGTCTAGGTTGTCTGTGATCAGTACCACTATGTGAGGAACCCCGTGGGTCTAGGTTGCCTGTGATCAGTACCACTATGTGAGGAACAGCATGGGTCTAGGTTGTCTGTGATCAGTACCACTATGTGAGGAACCCCATGGGTTTAGGTTGTCTGTGATCAGTACCACTATGTGAGGAACAGCATGGGTTGTTTGCCTGTGATCAGTACCACTATGTGAGGAACCCCATGGGTCTAGGTTGTCTGTGATCAGTACCACTATGTGAGGAACAGCATGGGTTGTTTGCATGTGATCAGTACCACTATGTGAGGAACCCCATGGGTCTAGGTTGTCTGTGATCAGTACCACTATGTGAGGAACCCCATGGGTCTAGGTTGCCTGTGATCAGTACCATTATGTGATGAACCCCGTGGGTCTAGGTTGCCTGTGATCAGTACCATTATGTGAGGAACCCCGTGGGTCTAGGTTGCCTGTGATCAGTACCATTATATGAGGAACCCCGTGGGTCTAGGTTGTCTGTGATCAGTACCACTATGTGAGGAACAGTATGGGTCTAGGTTGTCTGTGATCAGTACCACTATGTGAGGAACAGCATGGGTTGTTTGCCTGTGATCAGTACCACTATGTGAGGAACACCATGGGTCTAGGTTGCCTGTGATCAGTACCACAATGTGAGGAACAGTATGGGTCTAGGTTGCCTGTGATCAGTACCACTATGTGAGGCACACCACGGGTCTTGGTTGCCTGTGATCAGTACCATTATGTGAGGAACCCCATGGGGCTAGGTTGCCTGTGATCAGTACCATTATATGAGGAACCCCATGGGTCTAGGTTGCCTGTGATCAGTACCAATATGTGAGGAACACCATGGGTCATGATTGTCTGTGATTAGTACCACTATGTTAGGAACATCATCGGTCTTGGTTGTCTGTGATTAGTACCACTATGTGAGGAACACCATGGGTCTAGGTTGTCTGTGATCAGTACCACTATGTGAGGAACACCATGGGTCTAGGTTGTCTGCGATCAGTACCACTATGTGTGGAGCACCATGGGTCATGGTTGTCTGTGATCAGTACCACTATGTGAGGAACCCCATGGGTCTAGGTTGTCTGTGATCAGTACCACTATGTGAGGAACAGCATGGGTTGTTTGCCTGTGATCAGTACCACTATGTGAGGAACCCCATGGGTCTGGGTTGTCTGTGATCAGTACCACTATGTGAGGAACAGCATGGGTTGTTTGCCTGTGATCAGTACCACTCTGTGAGGAACCCCATGGGTCTAGGTTGTCTGTGATCAGTACCACTATGTGAGGAACCCCATGGGTCTAGGTTGCCTGTGATCAGTACCATTATGTGATGAACCCCGTGGGTCCAGGTTGCCTGTGATCAGTACCATTATGTGAGGAACCCCGTGGGTCTAAGTTGCCTGTGATCAGTACCATTATGTGAGGAACTCCATGGGTCTAGGTTGCCTGTGATCAGTACCATTATGTGAGGAACCCCGTGGATCTAGGTTGCCTGTGATCAGTACCACTATGTGAGTAACCCCATGGGTCTAGGTTGCCTGTGATCAGTACCATTATGTTAGGAGCATCATCGGTCTTGGTTGCCTGTGATCAATACCACTATGTGAGGAACCCCGTGGGTCTAGGATGCCTGTGATCAGTACCATTATGTGAGGAACCCCGTGGGTCTAGGTTGCCTGTGATCAGTACCATTATGTGAGGAACCCCGTGGGTCTAGTTTGCCTGTGATCAGTACCATTATGTGAGGAACCCCGTGGGTCTAGGTTGCCTGTGATCAGTACCACTATGTGAGGAACCCCGTGGGTCTAGGTTGCCTGTGATCAGTACCACTATATGAGGAACCCCGTGGGTCTAGGTTGCCTGTGATCAGTACCCTTATGTGAGGAACCCTATGGGTCTAGGTTGCCTGTGATCAGTACCACTATGTGAGGAACACCACGGGTCTAGGTTGTCTGTGATCAGTACCACTATGTGAGGAACATCACGGGCCTAGGTTGTCTGTGATCAGTACCACTATGTGAGGAACACCATGGGGCTAGGTTGTCTGTGATCAGTACCACTATGTGAGGAACCCCATGGGTCTAGGTTGCCTGTGATCAGTACCATTATGTGAGGAACCCCGTGGGTCTACGTTGCCTGTGATCAGTACCATTATGTGAGGAACCCCGTGGGTCTAGGTTGCCTGTGATCAATACCACTATGTGAGGAACAGCATGGGTCTAGGTTGTCTGTGATCAGTACCACTATGTGAGGAACCCCGTGGGTCTAGGTTGCCTGTGATCAGTACCACTATGTGAGGAACAGCATGGGTCTAGGCTGTCTGTGATCAGTACCACTATGTGAGGAACCCCATGGGTTTAGGTTGTCTGTGATCAGTACCACTATGTGAGGAACAGCATGGGTTGTTTGCCTGTGATCAGTACCACTATGTGAGGAACCCCATGGGTCTAGGTAGTCTGTGATCAGTACCACTATGTGAGGAACAGCATGGGTTGTTTGCATGTGATCAGTACCACTATGTGAGGAACCCCATGGGTCTAGGTTGTCTGTGATCAGTACCACTATGTGAGGAACCCCATGGGTCTAGGTTGCCTGTGATCAGTACCATTATGTGATGAACCCCGTGGGTCTAGGTTGCCTGTGATCAGTACCATTATGTGAGGAACCCCGTGGGTCTAGGTTGCCTGTGATCAGTACCATTTTGTGAGGAACCCCATGGGTCTAGGTTGCCTGTGATCAGTACCATTATGTGAGGAACCCCGTGGGTCTAGGTTGCCTGTGATCAGTACCACTATGTGAGGAACCCCATGGGTCTAGGTTGCCTGTGATCAGTACCATTATGTTAGGAGCATCATCGGTCTTGGTTGCCTGTGATCAATACCACTATGTGAGGAACCCCGTGGGTCTAGGATGCCTGTGATCAGTACCATTATGTGAGGAACACCATGGGTCTAGGTTGCCTGTGATCAGTACCACTATGTGAGGAACCCCGTGGGTCTAGGTTGCCTGTGATCAGTACCATTATGTGAGGAACCCCATGGGTGTAGGTTGCCTGTGATCAGTACCACTATGTGAGGAACCCCGTGGGTCTAAGTTGCCTGTGATCAGTACCACTATGTGAGGAACACCACGGGTCTAGGTTGTCTGTGATCAGTACCACTATGTGAGGAACACCACGGGTCTAGGTTGTCTGTGATCAGTACCACTATGTGAGCAACACCACAGGTCTAGGTTGCCTGTGATCAGTACCAATATGTGAGGAACACCACGGTTCTAGGTTTCCTGTGATCAGTACCACTATGTGAGGAACACCACGGGTCTAGGTTTTCTGTGATGAGTACCACTATGTGAGGACCCCCCTGGGTCTATATTGCCTGTGATCAGTACCATTATGTGAGGAACCCTGTGGGTCTAGGTTGCCTGTGATCAGTACCACTATGTGAGGCACACCACGGGTCTTGGTTGCCTGTGATCAGTACCATTATGTGAGGAACCCCATGGGTCTAGGTTGCCTGTGATCAGTACCATTATGTGAGGAACCCCGTGGGTCTAGGTTGTCTGTGATCAGTACCACTATGTGAGGAACAGTATGGGTCTTGGTTGTCTGTGATCAGTACCACTATGTGAGGAACAGCATGGGTTGTTTGCCTGTGATCAGTACCACTATGTGAGGAACACCATGGGTCTAGGTTGCCTGTGATCAGTACCACTATGTGAGGAACACCATGGGTCTAGGTTGCCTGTGATCAGTACCACTATGTGAGGCACACCACGGGTCTTGGTTGCCTGTGATCAGTACCATTATATGAGGAACCCCATGGGTCTAGGTTGCCTGTGATCAGTACCACTATGTGAGGAACACCATGGGTCATGGTTGTCTGTGATTAGTACCACTATGTTAGGAACATCATCGGTCTTGGTTGTCTGTGATTAGTACCACTATGTGAGGAACACCATGGGTCTAGGTTGCCTGTGATCAGTACCATTATGTGAGGAACCCCGTGGGTCTAGTTTGCCTGTGATCAGTACCATTATGTGAGGAACCCCGTGGGTCTAGGTTGCCTGTGATCAGTACCACTATGTGAGGAACCCCGTGGGTCTAGGTTGCCTGTGATCAGTACCATTATGTGAGGAACCCCATGGGTCTAGGTTGCCTGTGATCAGTACCACTATGTGAGGAACCCCGTGGGTCTAAGTTGCCTGTGATCAGTACCACTATGTGAGGAACACCACGGGTCTAGGTTGTCTGTGATCAGTACCACTATGTGAGGAACACCACGGGTCTAGGTTGTCTGTGATCAGTACCACTATGTGAGGAACACCACGGGTCTAGGTTGTCTGTGATCAGTACCATTATGTGAGGAACACCACGGGTCTAGGTTGCCTGTGATCAGTACCATTATGTGAGGAACACCACGGGTCTAGGTTGTCTGTGATCAGTACCACTATGTGAGCAACACCACAGGTCTAGGTTGCCTGTGATCAGTACCACTATGTGAGGAACACCACGGGTCTAGGTTTCCTGTGATCAGTACCACTATGTGAGGAACACCACGGGTCTAGGTTTTCTGTGATGAGTACCACTATGTGAGGCACACCACGGGTCTCTATTGCCTGTGATCAGTACCATTATGTGAGGAACCCTGTGGGTCTAGGTTGCCTGTGATCAGTACCACTATGTGAGGCACACCACGGGTCTTGGTTGCCTGTGATCAGTACCATTATGTGAGGAACCCCATGGGTCTAGGTTGCCTGTGATCAGTACCATTATGTGAGGAACCCCGTGGGTCTAGGTTGTCTGTGATCAGTACCACTATGTGAGGAACAGTATGGGTCTAGGTTGTCTGTGATCAGTACCACTATGTGAGGAACAGCATGGGTTGTTTGCCTGTGATCAGTACCACTATGTGAGGAACACCATGGGTCTAGGTTGCCTGTGATCAGTACCACTATGTGAGGAACACCATGGGTCTAGGTTGCCTGTGATCAGTACCACTATGTGAGGCACACCACGGGTCTTGGTTGCCTGTGATCAGTACCATTATGTGAGGAACCCCATGGGTCTAGGTTGCCTGTGATCAGTACCATTATATGAGGAACCCCATGGGTCTAGGTTGCCTGTGATCAGTACCACTATGTGAGGAACACCATGGGTCATGATTGTCTGTGATTAGTACCACTATGTTAGGAACATCATCGGTCTTGGTTGTCTGTGATTAGTACCACTATGTGAGGAACACCATGGGTCTAGGTTGTCTGTGATCAGTACCACTATGTGAGGAACACCATGGGTCTAAGTTGTCTGCGATCAGCACCACTATGTGTGGAGCACCATGGGTCATGGTTGTCTGTGATCAGTACCACTATGTGAGGAACCCCATGGGTCTAGGTTGTCTGTGATCAGTACCACTATGTGAGGAACAGCATGGGTTGTTTGCCTGTGATCAGTACCACTATGTGAGGAACCCCATGGGTCTGGGTTGTCTGTGATCAGTACCACTATGTGAGGAACAGCATGGGTGGTTTGCCTGTGATCAGTACCACTCTGTGAGGAACCCCATGGGTCTAGGTTGTCTGTGATCATTACCACTATGTGAGGAACCCCATGGGTCTAGGTTGCCTGTGATCAGTACCATTATGTGATGAACCCCGTGGGTCTAGGTTGCCTGTGATCAGTACAATTATGTGAGGAACCCCGTGGGTCTAGGTTGCCTGTGATCAGTACCATTATGTGAGGAACCCCATGGGTCTAGGTTGCCTGTGATCAGTACCATTATGTGAGGAACCCCGTGGGTCTAGGTTGCCTGTGATCAGTACCACTATATGAGGAACCCCATGGGTCTAGGTTGCCTGTGATCAGTACCATTATGTTAGGAGCATCATCGGTCTTGGTTGCCTGTGATCAATACCACTATGTGAGGAACCCCGTGGGTCTAGGACGCCTGTGATCAGTACCATTATGTGAGGAACCCCGTGGGTCTAGGTTGCCTGTGATCAGTACCATTATGTGAGGAACCCCGTGGGTCTAGTTTGCCTGTGATCAGTACCATTATGTGAGGAACCCCGTGGGTCTAGGTTGCCTGTGATCAGTACCACTATGTGAGGAAGCCCGTGGGTCTAGGTTGCCTGTGATCAGTACCACTATGTGAGGAACCCCGTGGGTCTAGGTTGCCTGTGATCAGTACCATTATGTGAGGAACCCCATGGGTCTGGGTTGCCTGTGATCAGTACCACTATGTGAGGAACACCACGGGTCTAGGTTGTCTGTAATCAGTACCACTATGTGAGGAAACTCACGGGTCTAGGTTGCCTGTGATAAGTACCATTATGTGAGGAACACCACGGGTCTAGGTTTCCTGTGATCAGTACCACTATGTGAGGAACACCACGGGTCTAGGTTGCCTGTGATCAGTACCACTATGTGAGGAACACCACGGGTCTAGGTTGTCTGTGATCAGTACCACTATGTGAGGAACACCACGGGTCTAGGTTTCCTGTGATCAGTACCACTATGTGAGGAACACCACGGGTCTAGGTTGTCTGTGATCAGTACCACTATGTGAGGAACCCCCTGGGTCTAGGTTGCCTGTGATCAGTACCATTATGTGAGGAACCCCGTGGGTCTAGGTTGCCTGTGATCAGTACCACTATGTGAGGCACACCACGGGTCTTGGTTGCCTGTGATCAGTACCACTATGTGAGGAACACCACGGGTCTAGGTTGTCTGTGATCAGTACCACTATGTGAGGAACACCATGGGTCTAGGTTGTCTGTGATCAGTACCATTATGTGAGGAACCCCGTGGGTCTAGGTTGCCTGGGATCAGTACTACTATGTGAGGAACACCATGGGTCTAGGTTGCCTGTGATCAGTACCACTATGTGAGGAACCCCGTGGGTCTAGGTTGCCTGTGATCAGTACCACTATGTGAGGAACACCATGGGTCTAGGTTGCCTGTGATCAGTACCACTATGTGAGGAACCCCGTGGGTCTAGGTTGCCTGTGATCAGTACCACTATGTGAGGAACCCCGTGGGTCTAGGTTGCCTGTGATCAATACCACTATGTGAGGAACACCATGGGTCTAGGTTGCCTGTGATCAGTACCACTATGTGAGGAACCCCGTGGGTCTAGGTTGTCTGTGATCAGTACCACTATGTGAGGAACCCCGTGGGTCTAGGTTGCCTGTGATCAGTACCACTATGTGAGGAACCCCGTGGGTCTAGGTTGCCTGTGATCAGTACCACTATGTGAGGAACAGCATGGGTCTAGGTTGCCTGTGATCAATACCACTATGTGAGGAACACCATGGGTCTAGGTTGCCTGTGATCAGTACCACTATGTGAGGAGCCCCGTGGGTCTAGGTTGCCTGTGATCAGTACCACTATGTGAGGAACCCTGTGGGTCTAGGTTGCCTGTGATCAGTACCACTATGTGAGGAACACCATGGGTCAAGGTTGCCTGTGATCAGTACCACTATGTGAGGAACCCCGTGGGTCTAGGTTGCCTGTGATCAGTACCACTATGTGAGGAACACCATGGGTCTAGGTTGCCTGTGATCAGTACCACTATGTGAGGAACCCCGTGGGTCTAGGTTGCCTGTGATCAATACCACTGTGTGAGGAACCCCGTGGGTCTTGGTTGCCTGTGATCAATACCACTATGTGAGGAACCCCGTGGGTCTAGGTTGTCTGTGATCAATACCACTATGTGAGGAACCCCATGGGTCTAGGTTGCCTGTGATCAATACCACTATGTGGGGAACCCCGTGGGTCTAGGTTGTCTGTGAACAATACCACTATGTGAGGAACCCCGTGGGTCTAGGTTGCCTGTGATCAATACCACTATGTGAGGAACACCATGGGTCTAGGTTGCCTGTGATCAATACCACTATGTGAGGAACCCCGTGGGTCTAGGTTGCCTGTGATCAATACCACTATGTGAGGAACACCATGGGTCTAGGTTGCCCGTGATCAATACCAATATGTGAGGAACCCCGTGGGTCTAGGTTGCCTGTGATCAGTACCACTATGTGAGGAACCCCATGGGTCTAGGTTGCCTGTGATCAATACCACTATGTGGGGAACCCCGTGGGTCTAGGTTGCCTGTGATCAGTACCACTATGTGAGGAACGCCATGGGTCTAGGTTGCCTGTGATCAGTACCACTATTTGAGGAACCCCATGGGTCTAGGTTGCCTGTGATCATTACCACTATGTGAGGAACCCCATGGGTCTAGGTTGCCTGTGATCAATACCACTATGTGAGGAACACCATGGGTCTAGGTTGCCTGTGATCAGTACCACTATGTGAGGAACCCCATGGGTCTAGGTTGCCTGTGATCAGTACCACTATGTGAGGAACCCCATGGGTCTAGGTTGCCTGTGATCAATACCACTATGTGAGGAACACCATGGGTCTAGGTTGTCTGTGATCAGTACCACTATGTGAGGATCCCCATGGGTCTAGGTTGCCTGTGATCAGTACCACTATGTGAGGAACCCCATGGGTCTAGGTTGCCTGTGATCAATACCACTATATGAGGAACACCATGGGTCTAGGTTGTCTGTGATCAGTACCACTATGTGAGGAACCCCATGGGTCTAGGTTGCCTGTGATCAGTACCATTATGTGAGGAACCCCATGGGTCTAGTTTGCCTGTGATCAATACCACTATATGAGGAACACCACGGGTCTAGTTTGTCTGTGATCAGTACCACTATGTGAAGAACACCACGGGTCTAGGTTGTCTGTGATCAGTACCACTATGTGAGGAACATCATGGGTGTAGGTTGCCTGTGATCAGAACCATTATGTGCGGACCCCCAGGGGTCTAGGTTGCCTGTGATCAATACTACTATGTGAGGAACACCACGGTTCTAGGTTGCCTGTGATCAGTACCATTATGTGAGGAACCCCATGGGTCTAGGTTGCCTGCGATCAATACCAGTATGTGATGAACACCACGGGTCTAGGTTGTCTGTGATCAGTACCACTATGTGAGGAACACCATGGGTCTAGGTTGCCTGTGATCAGTACCACTATGTGAGGAACCCCATGGGTCTTGGTTGTCTGTGATCAGTACCACTATGTGAGGAACCCCGTGGGTCTAGGTTGCCTGTGATCAGTACCACTATGTGAGGAACCCCGTGGGTCTAGGTTGTCTGTGATCAGTACCATTATGTGAGGAACCCCGTGGGTCTAGGTTGCCTGTGATCAGTACCACTATGTGAGGAACCCCGTGGGTCTAGGTTGCCTGTGATCAGTACCACTATGTGAGGAACCCCGTGGGTCTAGGTTGTCTGTGATCAGTACCATTATGTGAGGAACCCCGTGGGTCTCGGTTGCCTGTGATCAGTACCACTATGTGAGGAACACCGTGGGTGTAGGTTGTCTGTGATCAGTACTATTATGTGAGGAACCCCGTGGGTCTAGGTTGCCTGTGATCAGTACCACTATGTGAGGATCCCCGTGGGTCTAGGTTGCCTGTGATCAGTACCACTATGTGAGGAACCCCGTGGGTCTAGGTTGTTTGTGATCAGTACCACTATGTGAGGAACCCCATGGGTCATGGTTGCCAGTGATCAGTGCCATTATGTGAGGAACCCCGTGGGTCTAGGTTGCCTGTGATCAGTACCACTATGTGAGGAACCCCTTGGTCTAGGTTGTCTGTGATCAGTACCACTATGTGAGGAACACCACGGGTCTAGGTTGCCTGTGATCAGTACCACTATGTGAGGAACCGCGTGGGTCTAGGTTGTCTGTGATCAGTACCATTATGTGAGGAACACCATGGGTCATGGTTGCCAGTGATCAGTACCATTATGTGAGGAACCCCGTGGGTCTAGGTTGCCTGTGATCAGTACCACTATGTGAGGAACACCATGGGTCTAGGTTGCCTGTGATCAGTACCACTATGTGGGGAACACCATTTGTCTAGTTTGCCTGTGATCAGTACCACTATGTGAGGAACCCCGTGGGTCTAGGTTGCCTGTGATCAGTACCACTATGTGAGGAACCCCGTGGGTCTAGGTTGCCTGTGATCAGTACCACTATGTGAGGAACCCCGTGGGTCTAGGTTGCGTGTGATCAGTACCACTATGTGAGGAACACCATGGGTGTAGGTTGCCTGTGATCAGTACCACTATGTGAGGAACCCCGTTGGTCTAGGTTGCCTGTGATCAGTACCACTATGTGAGGAACACCATGGGTCTAGGTTGCCTGTGATCAGTACCACTATGTGTGGAACACCATGTGTCTAGGTTGCCTGTGATCAGTACCACTATGTGAGGAACACCACGGGTCTAGGTTGCCTGTGATCAGTACCACTATGCATGCGTGCCGACTTTCAAAAATAATAACTCAGGATATTTTGTTTTTGTGGCATATCTCGACACCGTAATGACGTAACATTGAAGAATATTTCACAGATAATACTCTTAATGCTTTATTAGTAAATACTGACTTATTGCATGCATTTTATAAATACTGAATTATTGTATAAATCTGAGCTTTAGAACCCATGCATCATCGTTGTAACTGCCTTAGGCATCTTCATAAATTTCTGTACTAGATTTACACTCAAAGTACTGGCCTTGTTGAAAGGGTTTTAAGGATTAATTTGTAATGGAATTATTTTTCGTATAGCTTTGGCCTGAATTGAATGTTTGTCCTCGTAAATATGCTAATATACTCTCACAGTCGGCATTTTTATGTGGAAATGGTAAAATAAAAGGCATTGCGTTAGGGATTCTGCCATATTTAACCGGTGAGGGTCGCGTCCGGTCGTTCAACCATTCCTCTTTATTTTGATCAATCCTTCCGCGAACACACTTTATTATACTTCCTTCCCCTCAGTACCTTTCAACTGACTCGTCCACACTTCTGTCACACCATTGTCATCCCTCTCCACTCCTTCAGTGAGTGACAACCTGCTTATCCGGTCGTTCCGTTCGCACGCGACTCCTCGCGTTACCTGTCTCCGTTCTATTCTACCAGACGCGACTCATAACGTAGACTTATCAATATTGCAGAAAGTGCACTGTTATCATTCATTGTTGAGAAGGAGAGTTGTGTAGACGTGTGTTAAATGAAATTAAACGTCATTTTACAGGTATTTTCCATAAACAGAACATGAGTTTATATTTTCAATTTCATCAGAAAAGGCAAATCTCATTATTATAAATATCATGTCAAAAAGTGTTTGTCTGTGTTTAAATAGTATTATCTTATATTGTTGTAATAATAAATAGCGCATTAAGTAAGCGTTCGGTGTTTTATTGATTTCAGGTCGAAACGAGCGTACGCGACTCATGACGTTACACTTGGCAAGCATCTGTTTGCCAGTGCCCACTGAACATCAGTTCTCTCCAGATACTTAAAGAACGAGGAAAAACCTGGGATATTCAAAAAATACAGGAATACTAAATCTCTTCCCTAAATCGGCAGATAAGTCTCTGGGATCAAGGGAGAGGGAGAAAGGACCAAAAGTAGGGAGTTTTCCGCTTAAATCGGGGAAGTATGCACTATGTAAGAAATACCATGGTTCTAGGTTGCGTGGGAGTAGTACCACTATGTGTGGTTCACCACGGGGTTGTGCATTGCCGATTATTAGTACTACCATGAGACGATCATGATGGGTCTAGGTTGCCCGTGATTAGTACCACTATAGGAGGAGCACCATGGTTCTGCTTTACCAGTTATGAGGTCCAGTGACCTGGATCTGGACCCCTCTGGACAACAGACTTCATCTCAGAAAGTAAAGCATTGTGAATTTGATCCACTGATTATTTGGGATTAATGTTCATGTTTTCGTCATTCGTTTTAGATTCTAGTCATTGGATATATTTTGAAGTTTTATTTGTCATTTCAGTTCATATCATTGCACCTCCTAACATTGGCATCAGTGATCTAGATGTTAGGCCTCTTTTTAACAACGAATATCATCATAATCTGGTTTTCTTTATTCCTTTGCATCAACTAAAGATTCCTGTACAGTGCTCTTTTTGGGATTGGTGAAACCTTATTTTTGATCCCAGGTTGATCCATTCTAAGAAATTAGTAATGATCATAAATACTTAACACAGGTGCCCTTCGAAGGGAGAGGAACACTTTACTAAGAATGCAGTTTGGAAAAGTTTTGTCATTGCAGTGTTTAGCCAAATCTCAAAAGAAATTAGTGAGTTCTTCCGAGGTCTTTCTCGCCCACGACTGACATATTCTTCCTGTATGTATAATCTGAAGTAAGCCTAACATCTCAGGATTTATCTTTGTGTCCCGGATATTGTTTTCATTTCGTACCAGTTTTGGTATTTTTTTATCCTTCCTGAGTGTCCGTAATAATTCATAATGTGTACCGTGTACGGGATATTTGTAGACCCAAATCTGAAAGACTTCTTATTATTGTAGTTTCCAGTGGCTGCAGTCGCTGTCCTTATTTCTACACCATATACAACGATAATGAAGGTGTAGTATCTCACCAATCAAAGCTTAGTGCAGATGTTCAAATAGTTACTGTTCAGTATTTGACTGATTTTTACAGAGACATTCCATGCTTATTCTAATCAGTTTTTAATTTCGACTGATTGTTCTCAATAGCTTCCTAGGTATTTAAATATTTCCCTTTATCTAATTTCGGTACCGTTTAGACATTGCACCGAACATTTTTGTTCTTTACTAATAACTATAAATTTTGACTTTTTCACATTGATTTTTAACCATCAGTTGTTATACAGCGTCCAAGGAATCGGCAAGTAGAACTATCATCTGCGTACTTGTTATTGTAATGCTCACCAGTAATAAGTATTCCCTGGCGCACATCTACCAAGGCCTCCCTCAATAAAAATTCAAGAGCTCTGGAGACAAAGCGCACCATCGTCGGTCAACAGACTGGATGCCAATCTTTGCTGATTGTTAACTCCACGAACTCATATAGCAAATGTTCGATTCGAGTGTAAGTTTTTTAAAAGTACGTATGTCATTATCAATTCCAGTTTCGCTGAGGACACGTATAAATGTAGAATATTGCACAATGTCAAAGGCTTTCTCATAATCTAAGCAACAAATATATCACAATTGACATTTCAGAACCCTTGACATAAAACCTGTATATAAGTAACTTGTTCTCTTGTGCGAAGAACACTCCTAAAGCTAAGCTGTATGTGGAACATTTGTTCCCATGAGGTCTCCATCGTATCCTGGTGTCTATTCCTTCCTTGTAGAGTATTATTGCTCTCATAATCTCTTCACTGATAATACTAGGACTGGATTCCGAATTTATTTCGCATACCACATCATGGCTTATACTGAGTAAGAAGTTTCTCTACGTTACTTTTCCACCCTCCCCCTCCAGTTTAACTTTTTACCTTCTCCAGCTCAGTATAAAGCAGCAGCCTCCTAAAGCCTTTTGTGGAAGTTTAAGTAATTACAGTATTGCCCCGCTTTTACATTCCACCTTTTTATGTTTTAACGTCATTTAAAAAATTTCTGTAGGTCTCCTCAGTTACTCTGCGGTCGCAATCTATT
Source organism: Anabrus simplex (assembly GCF_040414725.1). NCBI lineage: Eukaryota > Metazoa > Arthropoda > Insecta > Orthoptera > Tettigoniidae > Anabrus > Anabrus simplex. The sequence continues at coordinate 39,333,241 of NC_090279.1, forward strand.
AAAATAATCAATTGTACGTTTACGACTTTTTATGCTTCCCGCCGTTTATTCCACGTCAGGCTGCTCGAGATGGGGAAAATCAAAGTATAAGGGTGTCACAACTAACCTATAATGCTTCGAGTAACCACGGCATGATGATCAAACCAGACAGCACACACGTTACGACAACACATGGGCAGAACTAGCCTAATGCTAAAGTCGGAAAATAACGCAAGTCGCCTAACAACTATGATGAACGGGTTACCTACCTAACAAATTTACGCAAAAAGTAGGACATTTCTGATGAGCGTGTTGCGTACCCAAAGGTTATTTTTCAATATGTTATTCACATGGGTATGGGACAAAACAACAGACGCCATAACCATGCACCCAGTGTACATCGTATGAATGTAAGATAGATGCTGTTTTTTTAAATTGCACGCAAAGTAGCAAATATTCTTGGCATTGAAAATTTCAGCGCATATAATTGAGAATGAAACACAGTGTTGAATCTGTGGAAGAGGGAATCAATGGAAGACTGCAGGAGCTGACTTACAAACACGAACCCAGTAACATTTTTAACCTAGATGAAGCTGGGCTGTTTTTGATTGTGTTGCCCAGCAAGTTCTTGGCATTTAAAGGTGATAAATGCCGTGATGGGAAACTGAGGAAATTGGTGCACACAATGATGTGATCCCATGCTGGTGGCTCTGAGATGCTCCAAGCCTCCCTGCTTCAAGAATGTGCGATCATTGGCAACTGCCTATGATGCCAGTCCTAAAGCTTGGACGACCTCATATCTTTTTCGACAGCAGTTAGCTGCTCTCGATTCAAAAATGGGTGTGAAAAATTGGAAAATCCTTCCTTTCATCGACTGTTGTCCTGCACATCCTGTGGATGTTAATTTCAGGAATGTGCAGTTAGAATTTCTGCCTGCCAATTACACATGCAAGCTGCACCCTATGGATGTAGGTATTATACACCCATTTAAGTCATTCTATAGGGAGAAGCTGGTACAGCTTATTTCATTCCTTAGGGATGCTGGAAATTTTCCATCATCATTTAAATTTTCAATCTTCGGTGTACTCCACTTCATTGCAATGTCTTGGAAAGCTGTGAAGCTAACTACGATCTCAAATCGTTTCTTGAAAGCAGGATTCTTCAAGAATAGTCCCGACTCTTGCCTGCCAGTGGAAGAAGCAGAAGAACAAGAGCACAGTGAATTGGTGCCTTAAAATGCTGAGACACGTGCAGCAGTGGACACATTATCGTAGATATGTCCTCTATAGAGGGGCTTGAAAGAAAATGTCATGACTTTTAGGAGCTTGGAAAGCAAAGTAGAGGACATTAGAGCTAAGAAGTGTAGACAAATCAATTCTGGTCTATTTCGGTAGAAATCTGTATTTGTGTAGTTTCTCGTCTGAAATTGTTGTTACAAATGTTGTAATTAGGTACAAGGCCAATTTTAGACCAGAAAGGCTACGTTATCTGTTGTAGCCTGTTCGGTTATCATCCCCTTTCTCGCTGGGGATATATTGGAATGTTTGTGATATTACTGACAGAGGGAAAAGAAGCACTGAAATTCAAGAGTACTGTTAGAACATACAGCTCAGAAAGCCCCAATACCTTGCGACCAATTAAGTTTATTTTTTATATGGCAGACACAGTGATTCTTCTGTTATTGGTGTTGGTTCCTCTTCTTAAATTGACGTCTTAAAAATAATTCATATGTGAGGGAGGAGGTTGTTACACATCTCCACGTAAATCGCAGGTCCTATTTCAGTGAAACAGTGAGATCTGTCAAAGACTGCTGGGGAGGGGAGAGATGATATCAGTAACAATCCTAGGGACGGTAGAGAAGAGAGTAGCATGTAAAAAATTCGTAATAGTGTAGAATACACAGTTAAGTCCAGTTCCAGCACCCACCAACTTGGGGTTAAAAGGAAAATGTCCAAACTGGCCGACATTATTTTTGAGTGCAGTTTCTGTGGTCGATTAGTGATAGTCCCAGTAACAGTTGGAATTGTGTACATATCCATGGTGCGACATGACAATACTTACCATTATTGCCATTGTGTGGATCAACTATTTCCTAGACAAACTGATGAGCTGCCACAAGGACAAAGTATAGTAAACCTGAAAGAGAACAATCTAAAACTTAAACAGATAACAATTACTTTTAAAACAATTTGTAATATTTCCGTCACTGTCACAATAAAGATATCTACAGAAATTATCATCATTCGTCAGTAACAGGTAGAGAAAATACTAAAAGTAAACATTCAATGGGTAAGATTGGGAAACACAGGTAGTTTAATGTGGAACGTAGGCACTGTGTCATTCTAAATGGTAGGCGAGGCCTCTACACTACAAATAACCTCAATGTTTAATTCGTCACGTTAGAGTACAATGCTTTTTATTTATTTATTTATTTATTTATTTTCTTCTTTCCTTATTTCTTTCTTTCTTTCTTTCTCTCTTCCTTTCTTTCATTCTCTCCTTCATTCTTTGTTCTCTCACAACCTGGCTACAGTGCTACTCAGCTGACTTAGTGTGTTTCTAAAAAAAATATAATATGGTTGCCATGTCTGCAGGACATCGTAATAAATCAATATGTCTTCGGGTAATTGTTATGGTGGCCAGTAAACCAAAAATTGTTCCCATGTAATCCGGCTCTTAAAAGGACTCTGTTAACTTGTGGCGTTATTGTGTGTTCCAGACTCTGAGCGAACTGTGCGCGGCACTCTATGGTTCATTGACGGAACATGTGGAGATGATGGAGTTGCAACTGAGAGAATTCACCAGACTGGTGGAAGATTTGGAGAGAAGACTTAAGGAGACAGAGAACAACTTGAGGTTGTGGGAAGAAGTACTTTAAAAAATGGTGATTGTGATAGAACAAATGGAGGAGGCATTTGAGAAGAAAGTAAAGGAGGTGGAGAAAGCTTGTAAGGACAGAGAGAAGCTTATTGACCAGGAGAGTTAGCGTTCGAAATGAGAGAGGAACTCTCAGAGAGAGAGAGGGAGTGGCGGAACAGAAAGGAAGATCCACGGTGGCGGGAACTGCTCTCCCAGTACTAATCAGTTCACGAAATCCTTCAGAAAACTATATTAGGCAGCTGATCAGTGGTACATCAATGTGGTGAATTTCCTTCTTGCTAGAAATCCGTGTGTGTAGTGGAAATATACTGCATTAAACTATATTGCAGAGAGGGTGCAGCTGCATGTCATGAAGGCTCTGCACGTTATAAACTTCTTAATAGAGCCCGTATTGTCAAAGTATCTTGTGAAAATTTGGATTTTATAATTCCACCTTTACAATACTGTAATTGTTTTTATTAAAAGACTACATTAATTACACTCGTTGGACATGTATCGTCCTCTTATGTGGCATCTTAAGTTACAAATACAAAACATTAAAAATAAGGCGAGGACACGTTGAAATAAGTAAATAAAAAGTCTTAGTATCCTGTGACGCGGCGTAATGGCGTCTTGTCAATCTTCAATGTTAAAATGGTGCGGCGTTGATACGATATGAAGCATGAAGTCCAATTAAAATCGTATGTTAAAACTGTTGTTTAAAACATCAAATTGTCAATTATAAAACACTGTAAGTGGCTGTGCGAATAAAATTATGTGCATATTGTAAATAAAACAGTGTTGAGGTGATGCCTCGTTAAAATAGCTTTCTTGATTAGGAGGTGGAGTTATACTGATGATGCAAGTTGATTCTGATAGTGTGTTGACAATAGGGGCCTAAAAAGAAAGACATATGAATGAACTGAAGAATAAAATTCAATTAAAATGTGAATTAAGTGCCCATCCAGTCACTCACGTCCTTGCCCGTCCTACGTCGTTCACTCCACCTCAAGCTAACTGAGTGACGTCCTCGAAGGTCATTGAGGACCGAGGGGAGGTTGAGGGGAGTTTGATGTAAGGGGAGAGGCGTGAGGTAAAGTATTACTCTTCTTTTCATTTAAGTCCTAGCTCTCTTTCCTATCCCATTCTTGCCTTACAACCTGCCTTTAATCAGTGTGATTTAAACCAATATATAATATTCAGGTAATTTTGTTTGACTCATTAGTGCCCCTGTAGATTTTCTGGGCTTCCCTAATGTGGTAAGCTTGAGATACACCAACTTGCAAGCTAAAAATATGTTTAAGATGATCCTCCTCGGCCCCTAAATTTTATTGAAGAAAGAAGAAGAATAAAACAACATCCAAGCAAAAGGAAGGACATATAGGTCCTACGTGGTAAGTCCTTTAACTTACGGAAATTGCAATATATTGTACAATCTAGATCTCTCTCTCTCTCTCTCTCTCCCTTCCCCTCCCCCTCCCTTACCCTCCCTTTGGGAATATGATTATTGTAGTGCGTACATCAAAACGAAGGCAGGAAATATTTAAATTTAATTTAATATGGTGAAGGAGAGAATGTATGACTAGCTCGGATTGGCGGGTTCGAGTCCGGCGGTATTTGAGGGTGCTCAAATACGCCAGTCTCGCGTCTGCAGACCTACCGATACGAAAAATAATTCTTGCGGGACGAAATTCTGACTCCTCGGCGTTTATTGAAAACAGAAATAGTTAGTAGAACTAGTAACATTATTATTCTAAGTTCAGCAATGAGTCTGAAAGCTGCCCTAATCTCCGTTCACATAGCCGAGCACGTTGGTCCTCCTCTATGTTTCCTGGATAAGCTTGAAGATATAACCAGCCTGAAAACTGAAAATATGCCCAAAAATCTCTCTTACTGGTTATTTAAGAGAGAAAGAAATTGAAAAAATCGAAATAAAAGAAGCTTGAATTGTTCTGGGTGATATCCAACATAAGAATAGCGTTACAAGAATGTTGCAAAGCTTGGGCTGGGAAGACTTGGGATAAAGGAGACGAGCTGCTCGACTAAGTGGTATGCTCCGAGCTGTCAGTGGAGAGATGGCGTGGAATGACATCAGTAGACGAATAAGTTTGACTAGTGTCTTTAAAAGTAGGAAAGACTACAATATGGAGATAAAGCTGGAATTCACGAGGACAAATTAGGGCAAATGTTCGTTTATAGGAAGGGGAGTTAGAGATGGGAATAACTTACCAAGGTAGATGTTCAATACATTTCAAATTTCTTTATAATAATTTAAGAAAAGGCCAGGAGAACAACAGATAAAGCATTTGCCACCTGGGCGACTGTTCTAAATGCAGATCAGTAGTGATTGATTGATTGATTGATTGATTGATTGATTGATTGATTGATTGATTGATTGATTGATTGATTGATTGATTGATTGATTGATTGATTGATTGATTGATTGATTGATTGATTGATTGATTGATTTCGATCTTCAAAGTAAATCCTGCACATATAAATTTAGGTGTATTTTCATATTTTCATTTTGAAATGTAATACTGTAGCATCTTCTCTTATTTCGCTTGCCCAGAATGAGATGTCGTTTGACCTCAGGCATCTGCCTGAAGATCAGGCTAGTTGCATTCGTAAATTTTGTCAGTCATTTCCCGACGTGTTTTCTGAAAATCTAGGTGTGACTGACTTAACTGAATATAAGATTCAGGTTACGGATTCGATCCCCGTAAGATTTCCTCCCTACAGCATATCTCCGCCGAAAATGAAGGTCCTCATTGAAATCATCGACCAAAGGCTGAGGGATGTATCATTCGACCCTCCAAGTCGGCGTATTCTTCACCTTTTTTTCTGGCGTCGAAACATCACGGTGGCTTCAGGCCAGTAATTGATTACAGGGCGTTAAATCGTAGGATTGTTCTACAATCAGTACCCCTTCCTGTCTTGCATTCATGTTTCTCTTGGTTTCGAGAGGCTAAGTTCTTCAGCATCTTAGATCTCAACCAAGCCTATAATGAGGTACGTGTGGTGAAAGAATCAAAACGTTTGACTGACTTCCCTACCGACAGGAGTCAGTATGAATACAACCGCGTACCTTCCGTGCTCCCCACGGGCACGGCGGTTCTTACTATTCTGCTAGATAGGGTCTTCTGCGATATTAAATTTGAATATCTGTACCATTATCTAGATGATGTTATTTTAATTGAGACATTTGAAGAACCTTAGGTCATCTAGATGAAGCTCTAAAACGCCTTCGTAAAGGTGGATTGACGGTCAAGTTGTAGAAGGTATCTTTTGATTAACCACCTTGTCCTACTTGGGGCATATTTTGTCACCTGATGGAGTTTCAGTCGATCATTCCAGAACGCATTCAATCCGTAACTTCAGGCCTTGTAAGGTTGTTAAGTGGGTTGCTAGATTTCTTTAGGAAATTAATCCCCAACTTCGGCAATAGGGCGGCACCCCTAAAACGTCTCCGCAGGAAAGCTGCCAAGTTTGAATGGGGGCCGTTGCAGCAAGCAGCGTTAGAGGATCTGAAATTGGCTCTGTGTAACGCGCCGGTCTTGGCTATGCCAGATTTCTCCAAGAAGTTAATTGTACACATAGACGCCTCTCCATGCGCGGTCTCTGCGTTTCTTCTTCTGGAATCTGAACTAGGATGGCGGCCAATCGCCCATGCGTCTAGAACCTTGCCACCTCAAGAGGCCAAGTACTCTACGTACGAGTTAGAAGGACTGGTCGTCCCGTTCTCCTTAGAAACTTTCCGTTTTTAACTTGAGCATGTTAAATTTCAATTAGAGACAGACAATCATTCTCTGAAGTTGTCTCTTGCTAGGCCCCGTCGTACCGGGCGGATCAGATATGAGCGTTTCAGTTTGACGTGCGAGACACTGGATGATCTGAACATATGGTCACAGATGGATTAAGCCGAATGTTTTCCGGCGATTCTGATGTTGTTGACGCGAAGAAAAGCTCTTTGCTTTCTATTTCCGCACCTCCTATTATAAGTGCCATTCTAACTGATGCCCCTTTGTTATTTCATGATATAGCGAAATACCAACGTGAAGATCAGTGCTGGCTCCTATTACGGAAACCCTTTCTTCTGGGGAACATGTTGTCTGTTACGTTTTGATGAATGGGGTTCTGTGTTGCCCTTCGTGGCATGATCAGAAGATGAAAATTGCGTTTCGAGCTGATCTAGCGCCTATGATTTTCAAGTATTACCATGAAGCCCCATTAGATGGACATCTAGGCATCTTCAAAACTAGAGAAAAAAGGGAAATGTTTATCTTGAAGAATATGGACGGCGGGATATAAGAACTTGTTTAAGCATGCAAGTCTTGTTTAATTAGCGATTGTACATCGATTATATCGGACCCTTCCCTCAGTATAAAGGGAATGGGAATAAATTCACTCTTGAGTGTGTGGATGGTTTCACACGATTCTCATTGCTGTTTCCGACTAGGATTGACACTGATCAGTCCACTGTTTCTTGTCTCAGTAGTATTTTTCCATCTTTTGGACACTGTCAATGTGTTGTTTCTGATAACGCTAATGAGTTCCCCTCTGATTTATTTCGTAAGTTCTGTTTCGATCTCTCTATTCACATGTCACGACGTCTGCGTACCACCCACAGCCATCTCTAGCTCAGCACTTATTGCTTTCCACCACGAATATCATTATCGTTGGAACACTTCCTTACTCTGGGCCGTTAATGAGTCCCACAAGGTTTTTCCACTTTCTCTTATGTTGAAGTTTGTCCCAAATGTTCCTTTGTCAAATTTGTAGTCGATCAATGAGCTGTTGCCAGAGATAATAGATCCAGAGAGTATCCGGGATTTATGGAGAAAAGCTAGAAATAACATTAAAGACTCTCATGACAGAGAAAAAAATCTGTTCCAGCGGGCAAGCCCTCCCCTAGATTTCATGGAACTCACATTATACTTGTTTTCCTTACTCCTGTCACCCTTTTTGTGAGTAACCCGAGAAAAAGAAGGATTTTAGGGGTCCGCCTGCCTGAAGTAAAATCTTTGTGAAGGCCTTTGCTTTTTCATTACATGCCACCTAGTGATGAAGTTGCTGATTTAATTACATTTCATTCCTTAGTATCTCATTAGATTAAGTTTTATATAAGCAAGTTGGAATAAAGAGGCTTTCTGCCCCTGTGGGCTGTGAAATATTTTATGTATTTAAGTTATATCCTAAGTTAACTTTCATTTGTTGTTGAAGTACTTCCTTGAAAACCTTCCCTTCGATTATTTAATTACCATTCTTCCATTAAGAACCCTGCCTCCAAACGTGTGTCAGAAACTCCGTGCAGTCGTCCTCCGTACCTGCATCACATGTAGCACTGTCTGTGAGTCAGTTACTCTTGCCCCAAAGTTTATTGTTAAAGTGCCCTACATTCAACCCGAGGCCACATCGTGTCAACCTGCGAGAGATGCTGGCGCGGGGTATGGGCCCACCTCGTTCCCGCCGAGACTCCGTCTAATCTGCCTCCTTTGGGACTATCATCCTTGGGATAGGACTGGAAGCTGGATTCCGAACGCCCACTCTATCCTTGGCCCGAACAATGCTATTTGGTACTTTGTGACCATGTCTTGGTTGCTCCCCACAATATACGGGAGGATGGTATCTCAAGGTACCTTGGGAGTCCGGGCGACCCCATCCTTTCATCGTCAGCGGCAGCCGCTCTTGCCATCGACTCTGCGCGCAACAGCCCGAAGTTCTACTACTTCGCAAACACTATCTAAACTACTTTACTTCAACAAATAAACAAGAAAGGACTCTCTATCAAGTGATACTCCAACTTATATATATGTTTTCTCTAAAATTATGCATGGCAAGATTCAAGATTTCAAAGCTGTTCATACCGTGGTAAGAGCTTAGGGGATGGCGGTCTGTACCGAGTGTGCACCTTCCCGTCCGGTCTATAAGGCCATCTATGTAATTGGACTTAGAATAATGTTATGCAAGACACTCGGATTTTCAACTGTTAGATGCCTCTACCATCGGGCTTAGTGCCCCCACTGGTGGGATTAAGGGCAATTCTAAAAATAAAGTTAATTTTCAGTTTCGAAGATGATTTTGTTCTTTTGCCAAGCTTGTCAACACATCTGCCTCCCCCCACAATAACCTCTATCTATCAAACAATTCAAAATTTTGTATATGCCTTCTCACACCTTGGGGTGTGTACAAGCCTATCTGTAAAGAGTTCACTAACTTCCCCTCGAGATACTATAAACGCTTGGCGCGTTAATGCCGTATTGTCATTGTCATGGCTCCAGTTTTATGTGTGCGGCGTTTACTAAAGTGGCAGAGGTCACAGATCGGCGTTCGGAAGGCCCTGCAACACAAGGCAATGAAAGAATTTCCTTAACATGTTATAGCTCCCGGGTATATCTTGAGGGGAATATTTCAACCCTCTTTTATTTCATGTACATTTCTAAATCCGGTGGTTTAAATGTAAAATTTTCGCCAGACCAAGGGCTCTGTTTTATTCCCTACTGGGATATATGTAATGTAAGGGGACAACAGTGATTACCCTCTGTTGACTACCATTCAATTCGGTATAGAGTCACTAAAGTTACTTATCCTCCAAAATTACTAACAGTTTTTGGTATTTAATGTTTATTATATAGTCGCCCTGGCGCAGAATAGCCTTAGCCTATGTATCTTGAGTCCATGAGCCCACTTAATGTTTTAAGAGTTTTCTAGAAGGAGTGCAAGATTTTCGCCTACCCGCATTTTTTTTGGCCGATGATTATCAAACTTTTCCTTTTTACATCATGGCCACTCACTTCCCCTCTTTATGTTTCCGGAATGTAATATGAAAATAATTGAGAAGAAGTGACAGTAAATGCCTCATTTGAAATTTTCAATTGTATAACCTTGTGCGCTATAGGAAATTTATGCCTCTGAGAAACTGGACTGTATTAGAGTTTGGAGCTCAGACTCTTAGGCTGTGGAAGTTAATGGAGCAAACCTGCTCTTATATAATACTGTACCTGTTCCAGAGCTAATAATACTCATCCCTCGTACATTATCCTGCTGATAATTCTCTCTTCCTTTGTATCTGAGTTTGGACTTTATGTCATTGTTTTTGGAGCTAACGAGTTCATTTTTATATTGTTATTATTTTTCAAACCTTCTATTTACCAAATTTTAAATAAGAGAAACAAGAAGGAATGAATACAATTTCAAAATTTAGTGTATTAAATTATGCTCTTGTCAAATCCTTGTCCATCCATTCAGCCCAGCACGTTCTTACACCTCTGTGATCAACGATATTTCTGGAATAATAATAACAATAATAATAATAATAATAACTGATGGTTCTTGGTGTGGGTTACTGTAGTCACATTCTAGTTCGTGAACCGTGGGAAACGGCTGAATGGCCTAGTAAGTGGTCCTGAGAGTCGGAATACCAGTTTCTATTGAACGGGAGTGGGTTCTGGGACATAATCTGTGCAATGGCCCTTCTTGTGCTCAGGAGGCTAGGACTACAAAATCCACCTGTGGTACCTAACCCTTTAGAGGAGTGATCCTCACTTGTAATATATGTAAGTAGGATAGCATCATGCTTCATGTATTTACCGAGTTCAGAACGTTTTAAGCAAACCTCGGACCTATGGGAGTAATGGATTCCCACTCTCATTTGACAGGCGAGGGACTCCTTTGAAACAACTTGTCGAACGAAATGGAATTCGATGGAAAGCTGCCAATATTAAGGGGGCTACTGGAAGAAAGAAAGTTGTACTGACTGATTCAGCAAAGAAGACGCATCCGGATGTACTAGGGGTAAGTGATATTCGGGTCAGAAGAGATAACGAGGAAGAGACTGCAGATGATAAAGGGTACTCGACGGGTGTTTAAAGGGGAAGGGCAGAGTACGTGCAAGGACTGTTTATGTGAAATACTATTTCACGCAGCATAATCTCTTTTAGGCTAGTTAATGAGCGAACGATATGGTTATATTTGGCAGTTGGAGGAATTAGGACGAGAATTGTCTCAGTGTATTCACCATGTGAGGGTGCAGATGAGGATGCAGTCGACAAGTTTAATGAAACATCGAGTGACATCGTAGTCTGGGTCAACAACAAGGATAAGGAGGGTGTTAATGGGCGATATCAATGCGAGAGTTGGAAATAGAACTGAAGTATTCGAAAGGGTAATTGGTAAATGTGGGGAATACATGGAAGCTAATGGGAACGGGAAGCGTTTGTTGAACTTCTATGCTAGTTTATGTTTAGCTAATACGAATATGTTCTTCAAGCATAAGGCTATTCAGATGGGGAGCTATGGGTGTCAGATCCACAAAATAGACTATATCTTATCCGACTTTAAATTCAGGAAGTCTGGTAGGAATGTATGATTTTTACGGGGATTTTTAGGTGATACAGACCACTATCGGATCTGTAGTGAATGGCTCCATACAAGGGCTGATGCAGACAGGGAATTGCACGTAAATGAATGAAACCGAGCGAAACAAATAGTTGTTGAATGCAAAAAGAAACCGTGGGAGGAATTTGGTAATAACCTGGGAAGGCTATGTCAAGCAGCAGCGAAACCTTTCTGGACAGTAATAAAGAATCTTAGGAAGTAAAGGAAAAAGGAAATGAGCAGTGTTTTTGGTAATTCCGGTGAACTCATAGCATATCCCAAGGAATCACTGGAGAGGTGTAGGGAATATTTTGAAATTCTTCCCATCGTAAAAGGAAATCTTCCTGGTGGTGTCGCGAACAACCTAGCTAATGGGCACGAAGAAAGTGATGTTGGTGAAATTACGCTCGATGAAGTGGAAAGGATGGTAAATAAACTCCATTGTCATAAGGCAGCAGGAATAGATGAATTTAGACCCGAAATGGTGAAGTATACTGGGAAGTCAGGAATGAAATGGCTTTATAGAATAGTAGGATTAGAATGGAGTGTTGGTCAGGTACCTCCAGATTGGACAAAAGCAGTAACTGTAGATATCTATAAGCAATGGAACAGGAAGGATTCCAACAACTATCGAGGTACCTCATTGATTACGCAGGGAACGGATTTATATGTAAATGCATATCTCTTTAGGAAGATAAAATTAATTATATTTGCATTATCTTTACGAATCATGACGCGTGGAGTTGAAACATGGAGTATTCATTTTCCATTTTTTTCCGTATTTTGGAGTTTAGTACGTATGTTCCATATTCTTCGTCATTAAAAACAAAGTATAGTCCATATTTCGGCTAAAAAGTATTAAATTATATTAAATTAGCAGTCCTCTCAATAATGAAGATATAAATTAAAAATCTATATTCGAAAAACTAATATTTTAAGTGGTGTGCAGGTCATTATCACGCCTGTCCAGGTCCGGGCTTATAAAATAAGTTCATAAGTGGTGCGAAGAAAGAGAGAGGTCTGTACCGTGACTACCTGAATCACACTTACAGCACTGATAAACTACATTACATAACATCGACTGTGTCTGTGCCATAATTTCGTAACTATGGAAATCTCATTCATCGAAGATGTGCTAGTGGTTTCCGGATTAGTTCGTATTTCTGGCATTCCCTTTGATTGCTTCATAACTCCATCTACTTCGCTACCAGTCATTCACAGTCTGAATTAGCAGTAAGGCGGATCATAGTGTTCTTGTACGCTCAGTGTGTGCGGTTGTATTTTGATATTCATTGAAGACATTAACGTTGTTACAACATTCCTAAAGTAGCTCAGTCAACCTGTTTAAAATTGAAAAGTTTCGTATCAGAATTTAAAGAAGATGGTTTATCAACAGACAGTAAGATATTATTTTGTAATTTGTGTCATTGTACAGTGACATCTACTCAAAGGTTCCTTGTGCAACAGCACGTTTCAACCAGTAAACACCAGGCTAACAAACAACGAGTTTCCAAACAGAGACAGTTGTTTCTGACACAACCAGCAACTTCCAGTATAACGTTCGAGTTCAACACCGATTTCTGCCGTGCTCTCATATCCGCTGATGTACCTCTCTTATAATCAGTGCTTCAGGGAATTCTTCGAGAAATATACCAAACGATCCATCCCGGATGAGTCAATGCTCAGAAAAACGTACTGTTCAGACGTATACGATGAAACTGTTCGGAAGATAAGGCAAGAGATTAAAGACGGTCCAATTTGGGTTTCCATTGATGAGACAACAGACAAAGAAGGCAGGCTAATTGGCAACGTAATCAATGGCTTGTTAAGCGAAGATTATCGTAAACGGATTCTCTTACAATGTGATGTTCTAGAAAAGTGCGATAACAAAACTATAAGAAAACTGTTCAATGAGGCTCTGGGTATCCTCTGGCCACAGGGCGTTGAAAAGGGTCGTTCCCGCAGGCAAGCTTGCCCCCAGATTTCATGGACCTTGCATTATACTTGATTTTCTTACTCCTGTCACCCTTTTGGTGAGTAACCCGAGAAAAGAGAGGATTTTAGGGGTCCACTTGTTTCAAGTGAAACGTGTGTGATATTGCTGATTTTATTAAATTTCTTTCCTTAGTATGTCATTAGTTTAAGTTTTATATGAGCAAGTTAGAAGAAGGAGGCCTTCTGTCCCTGTGGGTTGTGAAATATTGTACGTATTTAAGTTATATCCTAAGTTAACTTCCATTCTTTGTTTAAATACTTTTTTGAAAACCTTCCCTTCAATTATTTCATTACCATTCTGCCATTAAGGACCCTGCCTCCCAACGTTTGTCAGAAACATCGTACACTCGTCCTCCGAAGTCGCCAACCTTACCTGCACCACATGTAACACTGTCTGTGAGTCACATACTCTTGCCCCAAAGTTCAATGTTACAGTGCCCTACTTACACCTGAGACCACATCGTGTCCACCTGCAAGAGATGCCGGCGCGGGGTATGGGCCCGCCTCTTTCCGGCCGAGAATCTGTCTAAACTGCGGCCTTTGGTACTATCAACCTTGGGATAGGCTTGGAAGCTGGACTCCAACCGCCCACTCCTTCCTAGGCCCGAACAATTCTATTTGGTACTTTGTGGATGGTACCTCAGAGTTCCCCATCCAGTCATCGTCAGCAGCAGCCACTCTTGCTACAGACTCTGGGAGCAACAGCCCGAATTTCTGCTACTTCGCAAACACTATCTGAACTACTTTACTTCAGAAAATATACAAGAAGGGACTCTCTATCAAGTGATACTCCAACTTATATAAGTTTTCTAAAAAATTATGCATGGCAAGATTCAAGATTTCAAAGCTGTTCATACCGTGGTAAGACCTTAGGGGGTGGTGGTCTGTACCGACTGTGCACTTTCTCCGTCCGGTCGAACTGTGTGCATTCTATAAGGGCATCTATGTAATTGAACTTGAAATAATGTTATGCAAGACACTTGGATTTTCAACTGTTAGATGCCTCCACCATCGGCGTAAGTACCCTCTCTGGCGAGATTAACGGCAATTAATTCTTAAAATGATGCTAATTTTCAGAAGTGGTTTAGCATAGTTTTGAAGTTTTTTTGTTCTTGTGTCAAGGTTGTCATCACATCAGCCTCTCCCTCAATCTCCCGTACCTATCAAACAATTCGAATTTGCGAATGCCTATCTGTAAAGAGTTCACTAACTTCCGGTCGAGATACTAAAAACGCTGGGCGGATTAAGACCGTGTTGTCATTGTCATGGCTCCACTTTTTTTGTGTGCGGCGTATACTAAAGTGGCAGAGGTGGCAGAATTGCGTTCGGAAGGCCCAGCAATACAAGGTAATGACAGAATTTTCTTAACATGTGATAGCTCCCGGAGATAGCTTGAGGGAAGTAAATTTCTAAACCTGTTGGATTAAATATAACATTTTCGCCAGTCTAAGGGCTCTGTTTTATTCCCAACTGGGATATATGTAATGTTAGGGGACAAGAGTGATTACCCTCTGTTGACTACCATTCAACTCGGTATGGGGTGACTAAAGTTTTTGGTATACAATTTTATTATTTAGTCGCCCTGGCGCACAATAGCCTTAGCCTCTGTATCTTGGGGCTATGAGCCCACTTATGGTTTGAAGAGTTTTCTAGAAGGAGTGCTGGTTTTTCGCCTCCCTGCATTTTTTTCTGGCCGATCATTATCATTCTTACATTGTGGCCATTTAGCATGGGCACTCATTGCCCCTCTTCATGTTTCCGGAAAATAATAAGAAAATAATTGCGCAGAAATGACTGTAAATACCTCATTTGAAGGTTGCAATTGTATAACCTTGTGTGCTGTAAGAAATTTATGCCTCTTAGAAACTGGACTTTATTAGAGTTTGGAGCTTAGACTTTTAGGCTATGGAAGTTAATGGAGCAAACCTGCTCTTATACTATAGTGTACCTGTTTCAGAGCTAAAATACTCATCCCTCGTATATTATCATGCTGAAAATTCTCTCTACTTTTGTATCTGATTTTGGACTTTAAGTCCTTGTTGTTGAAGCTAACGAGTTCATTATTATATTGCTATTGTTTATTCACATCTCATATTTACCAAATTTTAAATAAGGAAAACAAGAAGGAAGGAACCAAATTTCAAAATTTAGTTCATTAATTTATGCTCTTCTCAATTCCTTGTCAATCCATTCAGCCCAGCACCTTCTTACACCTCTGTGATCCACGATATTTTCGAAATAATAATAATAATAATAATAATAATAATAATAATAATAATAATAATAATAATAGTAGTAGAGGAGCAATAGGGTTCCCACTCCACCTCGTCAGCACTTTCTTTGTTGCGTAAGCACCGGAAGTTATTGACCCCTAGTAGTGTACCTAGGCGGGTACTGACTCCGAGGTCATTGACCCCTAGAATAGTAAAAGGACTAGGCCGATTTGCTGATTTTACTTAAGAGAGCGAGCGTGACCTCACATTCGCAATTTTCAGGGGCGTAACCTCACTTTAATGGCTAATTGCCCTTCCCGACGCTTAAGAGAGCGAGCCTAACCCCACATCCGCAACCTTGAAGGGGGCTATCCTTAGTTTGGGGGCAATTGTCTTTACCGACGCCAATTCCACAAGATATCGGCTGTACACAGCTCCTTATGGGACGGCCTAGGGCCACTTGCACAAAATGGCTACTATACATAGGCTCTTATGAGACGGCGTAGGGACGCTTGCGCGGGATGATGGCTCTCTAATTGCACAAGATGACGGCTATACGCAGCTCCATATGAGGCAGCGTGGGGGCGCTAGGGTACTAGGGGTCAATGACCTCGGAGTCAGAACCCGCCTCGGTACACTACTAGGGGTCAATGACCTCGCTCGCTGACGCAGAAATAGAAGTGCTGATGAGGTGGATTAGGAACCTTATCGCTCCCTAATAATAATAATAATAATAATAATAATAATAATAATAATAATAATAATAATAATAATAATTTCAATGCACAGCTAGGCACTGAAAGGAGATTCAAAGGCCCAGTAGGGGATTACCCTGCGCACAAGAGAACCAATAAGAATGGAGAAAGGCTTGCGAACTTGTGCAGAAGACACAAGATGAGAATCATGACCACACACTATAAAGCCAAGGCGAGTAAAAAGACAACCTGGGTAAGTCCGGGCAATAGAATTGGTGAAAGGCAGACAGACCACGTAGCGATCTGAGACAAAAACCATGCAGAGATCATGAACACCAAAGTCAGGAAAAAACAGCAGAATGGAGTCTGACCACTATCTTACTGAAATCAAATGTAGATGGATACCAAACAGAACTAGGAGAAACACAAACACACACCAGATCGACAGAGAACTGCTGAACAAAAACCGAGATCAGTACATGAAGAACCTGACAGTGGAGAGTTAATGGGAAAACTTAAATGACAAGGTTAGAGAAGAATCCAAACAATTGGCCACTAATAACAAGAGAAGGAAGCATGAGTGGTGGACAGAAGAATGTGTAGAGGCGGTAGAGTACAGGAGGAAGATGTGGGTAAGGTGGCAGACTACCAAGAAGGAAGAAGACCTCTCAACATTGGAGAGAGCGAGAAAGATGGCTGCCAAGATGATCACGAATGCCAGAAGGAAAAGGTTTAATGAAAGGCTGGAAGAAGCTGATCATGCGTTTAAGAAAAACAAATCGCGATCCTTCTTTAAGGAGATGAAAAGCAGGATAAAGAGTTATGAGGCGAGAGAACCTTTTGTGAAAGAACAAGATGGGGAGTTGAAAATAGGTGAAAAAGACGTATGCGAGGAAATGGCAAGATATTTCAAAGATCTTCTGAACACAGAAGCACCCACAAGGAGTATGGCTCTACAGTACAGCAGATACATCAACCAAGGGCGAGCACCCACCAGAACAGAAGTTGTGAAGGCAATCAAGGATCTCAAGAACAACAAAGCGGCAGGTAATGATGGTATATGCGCCGAGGAGATCAAATGGTGTGGTCCTGCAATGGAAGAAAGCATGTACAGAATAATAATGGGCATCCGGATAAATAAGAATATACCTAGCGACTGGAAAGGAGCCATAATTATACCGGTACTTAAGAAAGGAGACTTAAGAATACTGGATAACTATAGAGGTATCTCACTGCTAAACAGTGGATACAAGATACTCTCGAGATTATTGCTGAACAGAGTGGAAGAACAGCTTGAATCGACCATAGGAGAATACCAGGGTGGTTTCCGGAAAGGGAGGAACTGCGTAGAACAGATCTTTGGACTGAAGAGAATCATAGAACACAGACACAGGAAAGGAAAGGACACAATAGTTACATTTGTAGACTTCGCAAAAGCCTACGACTCGATAGACAGAAACACACTTCTGAACATCCTACGCGACAGACGATTGGATTCTACGACACACGCATTGGTGGGGGAATCACTGAAGGCTACAACCGCTAGAGTTAAATACCGGAGTATGTTGTCAGACAGCTTTGAAATTAAGACAGGAGTCCGACAAGGGGATGGTCTGTCGCCAATATAATTTAACCTAGTTTTGGATGAAGTGGTGAAGCAGTGGAGACAGTTGAATAGAACCATGGGAATTGAAGGTGTACAGATTGGATATAAGATCAAAAACAATGTCATAGAGGATGATTGCCTTGCCTTCGCAGATGATATGGTGTTGTTACATGACAAGGAAGAAGACGCGAAGTTGGCACTAGCAAATCTAGCTGAGACTGCAGCAAAGGTTGGTCTAAAAATAGCCTACAACAAGACGAAGATACTGAATACAAAGACTGATTGGAATGTAAAAGACCAAGTGGTAGAGAGAGTCGACAGCTTCCGGTACCTGGGTGAGAACATCACGGGTAAAGTACAAAGCAACAAAAGTACCACAGACAGAGCTCAACTGCTGCTGAAACTACGGTATGCAGCCATGACTACGTATGGAGGAACGCCGATCTGTGACACTACATGATAACCATCAGAAATGCTGCATTATATGCAACTGACACGCTGACATTGGGCAAGAGAGCATGCATACAATTGGAGAAGGAGGAAAGAAGAATCTTGAGACATATATGGGGCACCAAAAAGCAAGGTGAAATCTGGGTACACAGATCAAGGCAGGAACTATATGCGAGTATAGAACCAATCTCGAGTGTGATAGGAAAGAGAAGGTTAGGATTTGTTGGACATCTCATGAGGATGGATGACAGTAGGCTGACGAAGAAGATATGGAACGCAACCTGCTTAAACGGAAATAAGTGGATGTAGGATGTCAGAGAGATTGGGAGACTATTGGCATAAAGGAAAAATATCTACTGATGACAGTACAGGATAGGTCCAAATACAAAAAGCTCGTGGAAGGTCACAGGTGGACAGACACTATGATACAGATTCAGATCACGGAAGCCGAGAGAAAGAAGAGGTATTGGGAAGAAAGAAGACTTACCGAACAAGTCACTCGTGATCCTCAGGGGTCGTAACGAACCTAATAATAATAATAAAAAAAATAATAATAATAATAATAATAATAATAATAATAATAATAATAATAATAATAATAATAATAATAATAATAATAATAACTGATGGTCCCTGGTGTTGGTTACTGTAGTCACGTTCTAGTTCGTGAACCATGAGCAATGGCTGAAAGGCCTAGTAAGTGGTCCTGAGGGTCGCGATAGCAGTTGCTACGGAACGCGAATGGTTCTGTGTAATAGCCCTTCGCGTGCTCAGACGGCTAGAACTACACAATCCACCGATGGTCCCTAACCCGATACAGGAGAGATCCTCACTTGGACTATGTGTAAGTAAGGTAGCATCCTGCTTCATGAATTTGCGGAGTTCAGAACGTTTTAAGCAATCCTCGGACCTATGGGAGTAATGGAGCCCCACTCTCATTTGACAGGTAAGGGGATCTTTGGAAACAACTTGGCGAAAGAAATGGAATTTGATGGGGAGCTATCAGTATTAATGGGGCTTTTGGAAAAAAATAATGTAGAACTGGCTGAGTCAGCTTAGAGGTGACGCACCCAGATGTACTAGGGGTAAGTGATATTCGGGTAAGAAGTGATAACGAGGGAGAGACAGGAGATTATAAAGGGTACTTGTTGGGTGTTAAAAAGGGACTGGCAGAGTATGTGGCAGGACTGTTTATGAGAAATACTACTGTACGCAGCACAGTTTCTTTCAGGCACGTAAATGAGCGAACGATGTGGGTACATTTGGCAGTTGGAGGAATAAGGACGAGAATTATCTCAGTGTACTCACCATTTGAGGGTGCAGATGATAATCAAGTTGACAAATTTTATGAAACATCGTGTGACATCGTAGTCAGGGTCAACAATAAGGATAGAATAGTGCTAATGGGCGATTTCAATGCGGGAGTTTGGAATAGAACTGAAGGATACGAAAGGGTGATTGGTAAATGTGTGGAATATTTATGGAAGCTGATGGGAATCGGAAGCGTTTTCTGGACTTCTGTGCTAGTTTGTGTTTAGCCGTTACGAATGCATTCTTCAAGCATAAGGCTATTCACACCGCTACATATGGGAGGCTAGGGTTACCAGATCCATAAAGTAGACTATATCTTAACTGACTTTAAATTCAGGAAGTCTGTTAGGAATGTGTGAGTTTTCGGGGATTTTTCGGTGGTACAGACCACTATCTGATCTGTAGTGAACTAAGTATCTCTAGGCCTAGGATATGGAAAGTGAAATCTGTCTGCAAACGAATAAGAGTAGAAAATCTCCAGGACGAGGAAATTAGACAGAAGTACATGGATATGATTAGTGAGAAGTTTTGAACAGTAGACAGTAAGCAGGTTCAGGATATAGAAAGAGAATATGTGATATACAGGGCTGCTGTAGTAGAAACAGGAAGGGAATTCCTAGGAACGACTACGTGTACAGGTGGGGAAAAACGAACATCTTGGTGGACTGTCGAAGTGACAGCAGCTTGTAAACGTAAAAAGAAGGCCTATCAGAAATGGCTCCAAAGAAGGACTGATGCAAACAAGGAATTGTACGTAGATGAATGAAACAGAGCGAAACAAATAGTTGTTGAATCCAAAAATTAATCTTGGGAAGATTGTCTTACCGGTAATAACCTGGAAAGGCTATGCCAAGCAGCAGCGAAACCTCTCTGGGCAGTAATAAAAAGTCCTAGGAAGTAAAGGAAAAAACGAAATGAACAGTGTTTTGGGTAATTCAGGTGAACTCATAATAGATCCCTGGGAATCATTGGAGAGGTGGAGGGAATATTTTGAAAATCTTCTCAATGTAAAAGGAAATCTTCCTGGTGGTTTCGCGAACAACCAAGTTAATGGGCAGGCAGGAAATGATATTGGTGAAATTACGCTTGAGGAAGTGGAAAGGATGGTTAATAAAATCCATTGTTATAAAGCAGCAGAAATAGATGAACATGGACCTGAAATGTTGAAGTATATTGGGAAGGCAGGGATGAAATGTATTTCTTCCACCCGGAGAGGTTCCTTCTCCCTTATATGAGGCGGTCCGTTCCAAAACTCGTCTTATCCATTTTAAAAAAATGAGTTCTTGGTGATGTTTGTGATAGTTCTAACACAAAATTAAGCACCAAAACTCGCCTTTTCCCATAGAAATCTGTCACCAAACTTAGGCTTTTGTTCCATAACTCGCCTTATCCACGGCGCTTGTCGTTCCGAAACACGCCATATACAATCAACCAATAGGCATGGATAATTTCAGCACGTGACTCACGCTACAATATACCCGCGTTTTATGCCAGTCTTTCCACTCTTTGAGTTGCTCTTGAACTGTGTTAGTCTTTCATGCAGTTTTGTGCTGTGAATAGAGTGTATTAAGATGACCGAAAATATTGCTCTTGTTGTGGAAGGTATATAAAACTTGCTAATACAGAACAGTTTCACATTCAGTTCTGCCAAAAGACATTCTTGAATGTATTGCATGTCAGCAAAGATCGGGTTCATAGGATTGCCAGAAATCACTTCACGACAGGGAAACTTCCAACAGAAAAGAGGGGAGGAGCTAGGATCAAACCAGAGTACACTGAAAAGAGGCACTCCGTGAAACGTTTCATTGAAAGTGTGCAGTGTTGTGAAAGTCACTATTGCCGCGGAAAGTCACCGGTCAGACAGTATCTACCCGGATATTTAAGCATCGCTAAGCTTTACCAAATGTATAACAAGAAATCGCATGAAGAACTCAGGGTGAAGCGGTGGTTCTTCCGCGAAATTTTTACGCGTTGCTACAACATAGGATTCGGAACACCAGTTACTGACGCTTGCTCAAAGTGCATAGGGCTCAAGGAGAAAATTAAACTTGAAAGTTCGAACGTATCACTGAAGAATTATTTAATCTTGGAACTTAGAGTACACAAACTAAGGGCTGCAGCTTTTTTCAAAAAGCTCCAAGAAGAAAGGGACAGCATGGCAATATTTTCATTTGACTGCCAAAAGAATCTTGTGAATCCAAAAGTTCCAGATCAAATTGCCTATTACAGTCACCAATTGTACACCTATAATTTTACCATTGTGAGGGGTATCTCACATGCCAAGTAGACAAAGGAGAATGTTTTTACATACACATGGATGGATCATGAATTCAACAAGGGGTCTAGTGAAACGTCATCTGCAGTTTACCATCGATTATCACAAACTGATTTGTCAAACTTAACTAATATACGAATTCGTGCGGATGGCTACGGAGGACAGAACCGCAAATCTACAATGATTGCAATGTGCTCATATTTCTTGGCACACACAGCTCCGCCTAGTATAGAAAGTGTTAAATTGGTCTTTTCTATGACAGGCCACTCATTTCTGCCCTCTGGCAGGGTATTTGCTCAAGTCGAGAGAGAGAGAGATACGGAAATGCCCTATAATCTGTAATCCAGCAGAATATGAAGACATCTTTAGCAAACATGCTGAAGTCTTCAAGTTTGGCAGAGACTGCTCGGTGAACAATTGGAACGTGGTTTCTGAAAATATGATGAAAATGTCTGCATCTTGGCACTTTAAATTTTCTTCAGTGAAACGATTTGATATTAGCAAAGACTCACTGGGAAATGTCACCCTTATGGGGAGAACCTCATTACAACTCAGACATCGGTTTAGGAAAATCCGTAATGAAAAAGGGAAAACGCCTACGAGATATGCTAAAGCCACCTGAATTATTGCCAGGAGTAAACTTGAATCCCGCCAAAGTAAAGGACGTAAAAAGTTTGCTTGAAAAGCATTTTGGAATGGATTGGGATAGGAATGAGTTGCTTTCTTTTTATAAGAATCTGTTCACCACAATTTCTGTAGACGAAAACAATCTTGTTGAAGAAACAGAAGTTCTTTGTGATGGATCTCAAGAGGAGGGAACAGATTTGAGAGTTTGATTAACAACAAAGTGATGTTTTATTGTTCAAGTTACTTCTATTGTGAGTACAGTGTAGCCTATAAAGGAAGGATTCTCTCCAAATACTATGGATAGGATGTAAATATGATAAATCACACTGCTGTGTTTAATTTATTTGTGAATATCATAATACTGATAGCAAAAAGGTGCATGAGTGTACTAGTGAGTTTTATTACAACATTATGTTATCAATCCTTTCATTTTTCTTGTTTAAAAATAAGTTATGTGAGGTAATATATTTTGAATTTTTTGGGTGCTCCAAAACTCGTCTTATCCAAAATACAAATGTAATTTATGGACGTTCTATTAATTATATTTATAATTCTTCAGTAAGACGACGCTATGACATTGGACTTGAACGCGTCGTAATACATTTCAATAAGTGAGACTTATATTACAAAACTGACAGGTTTTTCGCATCTCCTGAAAAATCACTTATGATGGATAAGACGAGTTTTGGAACGGACCGCCTCATATATGAGGGGTGTAGATGCAAAACTCATATTCTCCACTTTCCCAAACTTTCGGAAAAAGGTGAAAAACTGTTTAATGTTGAAGGCCATGGTATCGTACTTTTTTTTGTTACAAGTTTGTTTCAACATGAACTGTTTGCACACACTGCAAAGCTTTGTGTAAAGAGGGCTCTTTTGTAATTTTAAATAAAAGTTCAGACAATGTGAGTTTTGAACAAAACTGTGGTCAACTGTGAGTTTGCAACAAACTTTCATGGATAATGTTAGTTATGAAGCAAAACGGTTTAACTTTGAAAACGGACCAAGGAAAGTATCGTGGGTTGGTATGCTGTTATAGGTTGGGTTAGCAAAAAGGAAACAAAAAGCGTTAAGAAAATAACAAATTTTAATATCTAAAATGTTAGAAACTTTATAGTAGTCTACAGGTTTTACACATTAATGACAATGACTTCTTCAATCGGCTCACAAACTGGTTCCTCTTCTTCAGTGTCATCAGCCCCATCAATAATGTTTTTGAAAAGTAGCAACTCCTCGTTATCTCTCCAGTGGTCCCCGTGATGTTTCCTTAACAAGTTGTTGACATCAAACTTCTTGGTTTCTTTTGTTGTGTTTGACGCAGGAATAACGTTAGGACTCATGTTAGAAACCCGTTTCCTTGGCTTGTTTAGAGATTTGGACGCTCCAGGGTCTGACTTGTATGTGTACTCTCCCCGAACAAGTACGTCCTTCGCTTTAGTTCTTGTCAGAACAATCCTCCTGCAGGCCCCCAGCCGTAATAATAAAATATTAATTAATTAAAAACTTGCTGCGTAAACTGAGAGGTTAATGCTAAGAATGAGGTGATCAAAACATCAACAAAGTGAAGACAATCCCAAGATGCCCTGGGCGCACCACATGCTCTCAGTTTGGTTGGAATGGAGAGAGTGAATTTTGCTGCAAAACATCTGTTGGATAATGTGACATTTGTTTCAAAACTCCATTTACAGTATATTTTTCAGTCTTATAATGTGCGTTTTGGTTCAAACTACCATCACAGTTCGATGCGCTTTTACAAGATGATCATGGTGATATGCATAACTCAATAACTTAAAAAATTGGAGAATGAGAGTTTTGCATCTTCACCTCTCAAAAATCCTATTTGAGCCAGACATAGCGGGACATTGCACCCAGTGCAGCCAGTGCTCTTTTCAGTAAGTGTCGCATAATCTGTAGTTGTGACTGGTAATGCATCCTTTCCTAAATTCTACCGGTTCTACTGACTGCTACAAATCAAATTTGTTCTTCCAGAGTATGTTTCAAGTGGTTAAACCACCGCCGTCTCAAACCTATATACTACTTGCTCTATGCCATCCAGTTAACATGCTTCTCAGTGTGAGCTCTAAGTGTCACGAACCTCCGCTAGGGGCGCCAGCTAACGCACCCAACTTATCTCCGTACCCACGATGTAGTGTTCTAGGGCTTTTGTATCGAGCATTTGTGTGTGTGTCTCTGGTTATAAAATGATTAATTGTTGCGTTCCTCTCTGTATATCAAAGCAGGATATCCAAATTCTTCAGGTGTGAGGATTTCTCTTACCCCCCCCCCCAAGTAAAGAACTTTCGGAAAATTGGCTTAACGCTATATCAGTGCAAGGATCAACCAAGGGTAATCAATGGATTCCATTCGATTATTTTCGTGTTTGCAACCTGAATTTTAGAGATGGAGATAAAAGGTAAAACTAAAAGAAAACTATATTGAAGCCAGACAGCGTACCTAGTCGGTCTTCGAATTATCCCCATTACCTTCAAACCAGAAAAATTGCTCGACGAAAGACCAGACAGCGACAAGATATTTCTTCGGAAGAAATCTGTGATAAAACAAGCTCTTCAACTGAAGGAACTGCATTGGATGACGAGTACGAAATTCATTTGAACAACGATGTATCAATCCAAGTCAATATTCCAATGAGTAAGAATGCCAGCAGTGATTAGAAAATCAGACATTAGAGGCTCCGATCAAGAATTCTAAGACTGCGATAACAGCCGATGACTACCATCTATAATGAAGTTGAAAGACTGCGGAGGCAATTCGAAGACATCCATAAAATTGATCGTCTGAATAAAGTAAAGGAAGCAGCCAAATATAAAGGAAAATCTTCCGGTTTTTAAAATGAAATTCATAATTTTCGCAAGACAAAATCCGGGCAGTCAGAACAAATCATGCGGTACTATGTGCCGTGGTGAATAGTATCCCAAACAGTTACGAATATGGCAGGACCCCTGGTCTAGTGTCGGCTCTGTCACAAAGTACTCTGGACAGGTAGCCTAAATGGAAAATGTTGATAGTGTTTGTCGGAATTTCCCAATTAGTGAAGGAAATACTTAGAGCTGAATGTAAAACTTCCAGACCAACAGAGAGGAGTGTAACAGTGATCGCCGATTAAATGGCTGATTAGGTACGGCTCCTCTATGACCGAACCAGTGACAAGTTCGTTTGCGTGGTCAATGTTGAAGGTGTATGCGGCACAAATATTGTAAAATCTCCTGCTCTCGCAAATAAACTGTTGTGTTTTCTTGTAATCCGACTTTTAATGAAGTTCTCTAGTCCTGCTCCGTACTTCCTCGTTAAAGGCTTAGAAGTCTTCGATCTACCCTTTTAGTTCAGAAATGATTACTGTAATGCCTTTCGGCAAAACAATCCAGATTGAGTGCATTTCTAATGACCAGTAGATAAAATACTTACAAAGGTTGAATGATGATTTCATCGAGTACGTTAAAATAATTCGTTTGTATTCAAAACGTTGAAAACTGAAGTGCCTGACTTATGAGACGGCTGATGCTGTGTCGCTAACTGTGAAATCTATAGTGGAATGAGTGTCTTATCTGTTACAAAAAAAGTAATTTTTTTCTCACTAGGTGATTTTCTGGAGACGCAATAGAAGCTCTATATCGTTCAGGGAGATTGGGTGGTGGATTTAATGACATGGCGAACGCACGCATTATGTGCTGTAAAACTTATCCTGAAATCTGGTCATGAACAAAGGGTCAGCGAAATACTGATATACGTTTTTTTTTGCGTCCACTGTTGGTAAGCAACAGTAAGACTAAAAAGGTGCTCCGTCATTCGTGTCGAGAAAATTCTGAAATTTGTATGTACCATGCAGCAGTGGGACGATTCTAATATAATTGCTGTAACTGTTAAGATTTCATACATTTTACGTTTCTATATCTTAAGCCAAGTTCAAATGTGAGATGTTAGTTT
The DNA here is from genome assembly GCF_040414725.1 of Anabrus simplex. NCBI lineage: Eukaryota > Metazoa > Arthropoda > Insecta > Orthoptera > Tettigoniidae > Anabrus > Anabrus simplex. The sequence continues at coordinate 39,359,569 of NC_090279.1, forward strand.
CTGTATGTGTATTATCTTCTCAAATAGTAACATGCTAAGATTTATTATTATTCATTTTATATTGGTTTTACGTACGAACTCTCATTTAACCAACATGTGCTCTGGGTGCGGTAAGTGCTGCCATCTGCAATATCGCTGTAAACGCAATTCCCGCGGCACAGAGCAGGCAGTATGTAGAGATTGAGACGGCGGTGGGTTAAACAACATTCATATATCAAGGTTTTTGTGTTATCCTTTATATGTCGGCCCGGTCCAGTTTGTGTATGTAGAAAAGGCGCCGAGAACGGCCACTCTGGTGTGAAGATTAGTACCAACAAGCTAGAATAACATAGAGGGGCTGTAAACCTGACATCAGCGCTCCCTGCTTGAAGCAAGTTGATAAGGGGCAGCCATGTTAACGGTTGTCAAAACAAAGCGAATTGGCGCGAGAGCATATGCTGAGGTGACAGGGAGATTGTGCATGCCAATTTAATTCCCTAAGTTTTAAGAAGTGAAAGGATAGATTCTCGCTTTCAAGAATGCCAGCCGTAAGCTCAGCGTATGGTTGTACTAATCGGAGTAATAAAACCAAGGATATATCCTACTTTAAATAAGTATTACTGCATTATAGCCGAGATTCCTTTTTGTAATTTCTGCTTGTAATTAAATCCATTTTATTGTTTACTTAGCGAAAGTACGGATAGCCACGGTAATTATTTGTCGAATTTTGTTTCAGATTTCGTTTAAAGAACAAGGAATTAACTGAACAATGCGCTGTGAGGGCGAAAAGAGGTAAATGGTATCCCACTCAATTCAGTTGCTTATGCTCTGTACATTTCCAGCCCTATTTAATTTTCATTCACATTTACAAATAAAGGAAATGGAACGCCCACCACCAAGAAAACGTAACCACAAAAAATCACTTATTTCGTTCAAACGTACACCAAGGATGATAAATACAGCATTTTACTGCAATTTTTGAAATGTATACAGCCTTTATTGTAGATGTCTGTTGCCTTGGTTTTTAAAACTACGCCACACTTCATAATGGACAACTTTCAAGCTTACCTTTCAGCTAGTAATCCCAGTATGATATGGTAATGGGAGAAACATGATATCCCCCTATATTATAATCAATAATTACACTAAACGATTATTGTGGTAAAGTATTCATGGGCCGCCTCTGTGGTGCACTGGTTAGCGTGAGCAGCTGCCACCGCTGGAAGCTCGGGTTCGATTCCCAGCTCCGCCACGAAATTTGAAAAGGGGCACGAGGGCTGTAACGGGATTCTATCAGCCTGGGGAGGTCAACTGAGTAGAAGTGGGTTCGACTCCCACCTCAGCCATCCTCGAAGTGACTTTCCGTAGTTTCCCACTTCTCCTCCAGGCAAATGCCGGGACGGTACCTAACTAAAGGCCACGGCCGCTTCCTCCCCCCCACAAGGCCCCTGTTCAGCATAGCAGGTGCAGCCCTCCCTCACAGTTGTATCCCCCGACCCAATGTCTCACGCTCCAGAACACTGTCCTTGAGGTGGTAAAGGTGGGATCCGTCGCTGAGTCCGTGGGAAAAACCAACCCGGGAGGGTAAACAGATTAAGAAAGGAACACAGTACTCATGAGGATGCAATAATTTTAAGAATATTAACAGAATGAGGTTGTAACCTATTATAGGTCCCTATGATTTTAAGGTTTCCTGTCATAAATATTTATGTCCATCGTTTTTATTCTAATTTACGCTTAACCACAACAGCCAAGCAGGGTAACGCTCTTGTACCGATTTCGAGGCCTATTCGTATGTCAGTGTGCGATGATTTCGAACTACCCTACAATCAACTGATCGTGATGTTGGCCTCGTGCCGCAATATGATGAAGTGGCGGTATTCGCTTTCATGCTTCAAGCTTTTGGCAACGGACTTTAATTCTCCCCCAGCGATTCTAAAATGCGCATTTTCTACACTTTTCGTCATTTAAAGGCCATGCCCCCTTGCTTCTGTGACAACAGGAAACATGGCGGACGTTCGTTCTATTAGGTTCACCCAGGTAGCGCTTCCGCCTCTCTATGTTATTCGAGCTCGTTGATTAGTACCCTGTGTCCTTGTATAATTTGTGTCACCCCCTTTAATTTTGTAGGTATACCAGCAATTCCAGCCCTAATTTTAATGGTACAACCACAAATATGGTTTACCCTTCGAGTATGTTTTAGTATATACCCTGGATATTAATATTTTCTATCCTAATAATCTAGTCTCGTAGTTTGATCAGCAAAACAGCAAGTTTTACATTTCTATAAGACGGTTATACCGATGTCTGGGACTTTTTGCTGCTGTAATCTGTGCATATAAATTGAGGAAGCAGCAGAAGAGGAGGTACCGGGCGAGTTGGCCGTGCGCGTAGAGGCGCGCGGCTGTGAGCTTGCATCCGGGAGATAGTAGGTTCGAATCCCACTATCGGCAGCCCTGAAAAGGGTTTTCCGCGGTTTCCCATTTGCACACCAGGCAAATGCTGGGGCTGTACCTTAATTAAGGCCACGGCCGCTTCCTTCCAACTCCTAGGCCTTCCCTATCCCATCGTCGCCATAAGACCTATCTGTGTCGCAGTGGCGGTTCGTGACATTTTACTCTGGCAGGGCTGTGCCGTCATCTCCTCCCCCCCCCCCCTTCCAACGGCCCAGTTTTCACTGTCCAGCACCACGATAATTGTAGATGAAATATAATAATAATAATAACAATAATAATAATAATAATCCGATGACACTGGCTAAATACTGTACGACCGGGCGAGTTGGCCATGCGCGTAGAGGCGCGCGGCTGTGAGCTTGCATCCGGGAGATAGTAGGTTCGAATCCCACTATCGGCAGCCCTGAAAATGGTTTTCCGTGGTTTCCCATTTTCACACCAGGCAAATGCTGGGGCTGTACCTTAATTAAGGCCACGGCCGCTTCCTTCCAACTCCTAGCCCTTTCCTATCCCATCGTCGCCATAAGACCTATCTGTGTCGGTGCGACGTAAAGCCCTTAGCAATAATAATAATAATAATAAATACTGTACGTATCTTCTTCCGAGGCAGAACGATCACGTAGCGAAAATCAGATTTCTGTACATAAAAACCGTACTTACACATCGTGCCTTGAAGTTCCACCTACTGGTGGCATTTCTTGGGATGCGCCTTTTTACCACTTCGTCCAAAACAGCAGTTCGTTTCGCAGATTTTGAAAAAAATGATGAAAACCCTTCTAAATTGCTAAAAAAAAAAGATCCTGACCTGCTTATTCTGAGTAGCGCATCGCTCAACAATTAAATTTAATTGATGCGCGTAGCAGCGCACAAAATGAGCGTTTTTGTAAACGACCTTGACCCTTGCTTGAACGCCAGTCTGCCTTTCACTCAGTACTGAAAGGCCGTCGTACGTCTTCGCAATGACTTTGTCCGGAGTTTGGTCCAGCTGAAGTTTTTCCAACTCCTGGAATACTGCAGAATACTTCTGCTGAGTGATTATCATGAATTTTTCATTTATTTTGCTACCCAGCTCGTACCGTACAACAAAAACGAGTTAAGATAAGGTGGAACAATCGGTGGTTTCATCAGCTTGAATTGCCACAACATTTGTCAGAGAGATTTCTTCCGAAATCATTTGATGGCACACGGCATAGATTGAATTCAGAAGCTCGTTCTGTATGGTATTAGATAATCCAACAAATACTCTGTTATTTACTCTTTCGATATGTTCTTTCAGCTCTGACATTAAATTGACTAAACCTCGAAAAATGCCTGGTTTATCAGACATACGTGGTCCCTGAGCGCTGGTTAATACTTCCCACAGAACTTAATAGCATCAATTAATTTACTAAGAATGTATCGATTCTTCGAAACCTGTTCATTTGATTGTTTAATTTTAAGTCTGTATGCGCTGTCTAATTGGCATCGAATATCTACTCTACCAAACCAAACCAAACCAAACCAAACCCCATGGCACTACAGCCCTTGAAGGGCCTTGGCCTACCAAGCGACCGCTGTTCAGCCCGGAGGCCTGCAGATTACGAGGTGTCGTGTGGTCAGCACGACGAATCCTCTCGGTCGTTATTCTTGGCTTTCTAGACCGGGGCCGCTATCTCACCGTCAGATAGCTCCTCAATTCTAATCACGTAGGCTGAGTGGACCTCGAACCAGCCCTCAGGTCCAGGTAAAAATCCCTGACCTGGCCGGGAATCGAACCCGGGGCCTCCGGGTGAGAGGCAAGCACGCTACCCCTACACCACGGGATCTACTCTACCAAGCATAGCAAATTCAATACCAGCGTTTATATGCTTCGCGCTCAGTTTATGCTTTTTCACCTAGGTGTTTTATGTCTGATACCCCGAATGGTGTCCATGGAGCGTCAACGACATTCATTGCTAAACAAGAGTAACAGAAGAACGCATTCTTTATCTCACATCCGCACAGCCAGTCAGCCTGCTTATAAAGTGACGGACTGAATTTCCTAGTATATGCATTTTTGTTCTTGTGCAATATTTAAATTCGGCCGAGGAGACCCTAATTTCTTCAATTCTATCCTATGTTCAAAACTTACATTCCCGTCACTACTTAAAATACTATTTTCAGAATTCATCTTCCTTGTCTTCCTAAATTAAGACTGTAACATTTAGTTTTCAAATGGGCAGGTAAGTCCTAAACACACGAATGAAGATATTAAAACGACACTTAAAACTGAAGGTAGAATTTACAATGTTATTTAAACTATTATGGTACCGTAGTTTTACCTACTGGACACTTGCACAGCAACATTACACTACAATGGCATTTAAACACACACACATTAGCCGGCTAACAGCTACTGCAATCACGGCTACTCCTGTTTCACTGATCACAAACGACAATGACATTCACGAGAACAAATAAACAATGCACGCCAGAATTCCTTTCGGCTTCCTCAAATCTCAAAGAAATGTGACCAACGTACAAATAGTGCCGTCACCTTATGATTAGATTTGAAATATTTATTTTAGCTTATTTTTAGAACTGAATTGTTTAAATAGTCAGTCTAATGGAATCCATTGTTTTGTAAACAGTTTTGGAATTAACCTCTAACAACAGTTAACGTAAGACGTGTGGGAAAAGGCCTAGGTACATTGTAAAGTGGTTGGCGACATTGCTATGGGCTCTGCCGGACAGCCCATATAACCTTCAAGTATTAAATGCTCTAAGCATACACCTCGCCTGCACTCTTCCTTCCCCCTGACAAGCCCAAATCGTCTTCCAAGGCTCCTCCCGCACCCCTCACTCTTCTTAAACTCTAGGAGCTTACTGAGGGCTCTCCTGCCAGCACCCGACCGCCTAATGTCTAAAGAGAAAACATTGTGCTGGACCAAAGAGAAAACATCGTGCTTGCTGAACGGATGCCACGGTCAGACAGCCTTTGCCTTGTCTTTGAAAATAAAAAAAGTGAAACGTTTACAGCCAAAACAATAAAGATAACATTGAATAACTGAATAACACAGTACCATAAGTTAGACTTTGCTACATTGTCCATCTCTTTATATAATCAGCTACGGAGTGAAATTATGTTACGTGTTCTGGTAAAGGCGGCGGGGCGGCGCCCGAAAGCCCTTTAAGCGCGAACCGCCACTGATGTGTCGGTGCGACGTAAAGCCCATAGCAAAAAAAAAAAAAAAAAAAAAAAAAAGAAAGGAAGAGGAGGTAGTGTACTGTCCGCACACTTTATCTTGATGCATTTGTGTACGGGGTGAGGAGTAAGGAGCGAGCTGTCCTGGTATCGATAGTGCTGCCTGGTGCTGCCAACTGAATCAAAATGAAATCTGAATTGAATCGAGAATATGATCTATCGATATGAAATTTCTAAACCGTTATCATCTTAAGCCAACAACTATGTCCCATACACATTATATAACATTATAAAACATATCTCTCGATGCGAATCTTGTTCCTAGCATGAATTCTATACTTTGACTTTGATGTGTAAACAACAACAGTACTAGTACGTAAAGTTTACGCCAGATGTCGCACAATGATGCTTAAGCGATTCATAGTTTGTGTTGCAAAGGTTGCCAGTATGAATCTCGAAGATCGCCGAGGTCGACCGATTCAGCACTAGGATGTAAATTAGTGCTGGGGACGGAGCGGAGCGGAGCGGAGCGGAGCAGTTGTTGTGACGTCATCACCCGGTAGTACCGAGTGAACTACCGAGTGAATGTCCTGACGCGGGACGTTTAAACACGTTATAGGTATGGCACTGCGAAGGTATTGCATCCCCCTATTAATACCCTTCTCTCACAACGTACCAACTGTAAATAACTGCATATATATTCACTATAATTGTTATATACGTAACTGCTAGGGAGTAGGAGGTAGTATGTGGAATAAATGTCAGTAACTCGTATAGTTAACTCATTCGAATAGTGAGACAAAGTATGGCGCATACCTACCGAAAGGGTACAAGGGGATTGGAAGTTAACAGAAAAGTAATGTATTAACAATTATTTCGTAAGTTCATGTGATACGGTACACTGTTAATGAGAAGAATAACCTGAATATAAAGATCTTATCAGAATATAATGAAAAACACTGACATAATTTCATCTACAGGATGACAAAAGTAATTACGTAAATGGACGTTGACTGGAATGTCCTTCTTTGCAAATGTGATTACAAAACATATCTGACAACATACTACTACACGTCCCAATGCCAAACAGCTATCAGTAGAATGCTTCTATAAATACAGTTATTATATTATATTATATTATATTATATTATATTATATTATATTATATTATATTATATTATATTATATTATATTATATTATATTATATTATATTATATTATATTATATTATATTATATTATATTATATTATATTATATTATATTATATTATATTATATTATATTATATTATATTATATTTGATGTGCCACCACCCGTCGCGTATGTGCGGCCACAAAATTTGCATTTTGCGTGTTTCCTATTATCAGTGATGTCAAAAAACTGCCAGGCATCCAACGGTTTTCGTGGCATTTGTGGAACAACGTTCTGTAAAAATTTCTTTAAATTCCTTTAAATGTTCTAAATATATAACTACTATCTACGAATATGTTTAAATATCACACTAACACTACAAATATAATCTAACAGACTTTACATTATCTACAAAACATAACAAGCGTAGGAAATATATACGTACATTCGAAACACACAGATTGAATACAGGTACTTTCGTACGTGTTTGTGCGCTACACTGCGCTCAGGTCCTCCGCGAGTACTCGCAGTTGTAAGCGGAGGGGATCGGTGGAGCGCTGTACCGCTACAACCGGATTACTCATCGGTATTACTCGCTCCGTCCCCACCTCTAATGTAAATGCACCAAGATAAAGTGTGCGGACAGTACGTGCTACCAGTATTAGTGATCTCATTGTGTGATACTACTCCCCTACTGATTAGCTATTTCGTGAGTCATAATAGAGCATATCGCGCAGTGTATAGAGTTAATTAAGCTAACTTAATGGGCAAAAAAGCCCATACATCTTCATCAACTAGTAAATGTGAGGTTTTGTTTCGAAGTGGCTGGTATGGTATGTATGGAGCGTATTAGCCAATTCTACAGCTTATTCCGTTAAGTGAGTTACGGATTTTCTTCATTGAGGAATTGTGATTTCTATCATTTTACACTGTGTCCACAACCTCTGATATATTGACGGTAATGTTCAATTTCTATAATTTACTTTTGCTAAATGTATAGATCTCAATTGAGAATATTAGAAGGTACCGTAATACTTATCTTTCTCACTTTCAGATTTGTACATATTTTTAATATTTAATGTTATTAATTTTCTTAAAATTTATTTTTAATTAAGCATTAAAAATGAATACGCATATAACTAGATTGCTTTTCAGAAAACGCTCAGCATTTGCGTTGCAAGTTCCGGCAAGTTTTGTGTAGTAGCAATATGTTGTACGGTACCGTATATCTAAATTTAGTGGAATGAGGATTTCTTACTGAAGAGCTACGGTAGTTTCAGAAAGATATCGCAACATATAGTGTGTAATTTTAATTATTGTTTTTCTGTGTTATTTACATCTGTGTGCAATTTTATAGTGACGCTGTGAATGATGAGTTGTTCTTTACACAGTAGGCTGCGACATATGGTAGTAGGTTCGAAATCTTGAGAGGTTTGGATTAAGGATATCTGTATCTTGTTATTATCAGTGTTGTTATGGAGATTCTTTTGTATCACTTCATTACCCCATGGCAGCTATATCCGGTATTTATTCGTGATGATTTAGATAACAGTATGTAGGCTGCCCCTCTGATTTATTTTTGTGGAAAAGATCTTTGGGCGCGAGTGACGGTGAGTTTACAAGGGGTCGAATCCTAGGATAGGCAGCCCTGAAAAGCGTTTCCATGGTTTCCCCATTTTATCATTAATTATACTTAATTATTGCCGCTGCATATCTAATATTGTCCCTTTCCCTTGGAGTTGTTAGTGCAACATTAAACTGCTGGCAGAAATGGAAGAACAATCTTCAGGAATAAATTCTGGCTGTGGAAGCTGTAGAAGGTAGTTACTTAAAAGTGAAACCAATAATATATTAATAGAATAACTTGTGATGGCCAGAACATGTAAACACGGCACACTTCAGTATTGACCCCTACATTGAAATAAACAAAATACAATTGAGCATATTTTCCTGAAGAGATATGTGTATACATAGAAATCTGTTCCCTGGCAATGTGTAAGAATCGACTCAATTAACCACAGGAACGAAGCTTGTATTACCTGTAGGGGAAATTGTAGTATTCCTTGTTAGTGCAGTATGTTTACATTTACAGTAAAATATCACAGGGCCCGATGACTTTCGATGTTATGCCCCTTAAAAAACAAGCATCATCATCATCAAAATATCACAAAGTGACTAATGAACACTGCTATTGTGTGAAATGAATTCTCTGAGGCACTACTTGAGATATTCAACCTAGACAAGTTTCATGCCACCTGGGGAACAATGAAAACTGCTAAACATTTAAACCAATTGTTTGACACAGAACTCCCTACAAGGTGCGCTCCGATAAACACCACTCGGTTGTGTCAATAGACATTTCATGCACAGAAAAATAACGAAAGGACACTTAAAGTAAAAGTTGGTGACATTGTTCAATGAAAAGTGCTGATAGCTGTATTGTATAAATTTTTGTCTTCATTTCAACAGAATTTTCTTTGTTTTCCATTTCCAGTCTTCTGGGTTGAAAAGTGAATCAAGAACCTCCTTACTTTTCCCTTCCTCCACCAGTCCCTTCCTTCCTCGAATATTTTTTCTACTTTTACTTCACTCTTCTCTGTACTCTCCTCACCGTATCCATTCACCCCATTCTGGGCATTCCCCAATGTCTTTCTCCTATGACTTTCTCTATAAATACTTACTTCAAATCAAATCAAAATATCTTTATTTGCAAATGAGGTGTCTACCTCGGTGGCAAATGGTACACTAAAATTGTCAAGCACTAAATTTTAAATTAACAGGAGAAGATGAACATTTTCCTAGAATACAATATTATACAATTTATGGTAACAATTTTCTCTATTAAACACACAGTTCATCCTTAATAAATTTATTTTGTTTACAAAATTCTACTTATAATATCTCTTGTACTTACAAACAAAGTCAACTCATATACAGTATGTGGAATTACTTCAAATGATACTATACAACTTGTATAACATGAAAATTTTCATTGCATTTATTTACTTATTTCTTTTTTTACCTATTTTGGAACCTTTGTAGCATAACGAACTGCTGCGTCTTAACCAGAGCCCCTTTTGCCACCACTTTTCAGTGTTCCTGAAGGGTCTTCACAGCTACCGTAGCGGCCCCAGGGCCCTTGAATTCCCTACTGTACTTCACCCCTACAGGCAATCCGCTACTTCGGCTGTCCAAACTCCACAGACCCGGGGGTGGAATTAATTTATTCACACACATTTTTTATTTAAAATAACCTGCACTGGTCAAATTCCCTCTAACATTTCATTTATTTTCTCTGTTGCTGTTTATTCTCTTCTTGAATATCTGTACAGATTTTGGAAAAGGATCAAACACTACCCGTGGTACACTGTTCCACTCCTTCACGCCCTTCCCATTGAATGAAAATTTACCCCAATTGCTTCTGCTAAAATTCCTTCTAATTTTATACTTGTGGTCAGTTCTGCCATTATAATTATTTTCCAACCAAAGCCTCTCACGGGTTTCACCCCATGCTTCTTCTCTTGTACGGGCTCTATATAATTCTCTAAGTCTAGTTTTCTCCCTTCTCTTACTTAATGTTTTCCTCCCAAGTTCCTGTAACATTTCTGATACACCACTTTTTCTCCCGAAATCCCCTGTTACAAGTCTTGCTGCTTTCCTCTGCACACTATCTATTTCTTTTATTAGGTATTCTTGGTGAGGATCCCAAACACTGTTTGCATATTCCAATAATGGACAAACCATACTTATATGACTTTTTCCTTTTAATTCTTTGTTGCATCTTTTAAGTAGCATCATTATGACATGTAACAATCTGTATGCTTTCCTTCCAGTGCAAATTACTTTCAAATCTCACACCTAAGTATTTGCACTTGCCATCTTTTGGGATAACTACCTCATCCAAAGGATATTCAAATTCAGTTTTAAAGCTCATGTTTGTAAATGTTGTAAGAGTTGATTTGCCTCCATTAACCTTCATATTATTTTCTTCAACGCAATGTTGGATACCCTCAAGGTCCGTTTGTAATTCTGGATAATCCTCAATGTTATTTATTTCCCTATAATCAATTATGTCATCTGCATACAATTTTATTTTTGATGTTATATTATTCCCTAAATCATTTGCGTATATTAAGAAAAGTAACAGACTGATTATACTACCCTGTGCAATTCCCTTCCAAACTTTCCCTTTCTGTGATATATTATTTCCTACTTTGACTTTCTGAACCCTTGAATTCAGAAATGTTTTTTCCAATGTATAACCCTTACATCCCTCCAATTCCTTTAATAATATTCCATGTTCCACTCTATCAAAGTCTTTGGAAAGATATATGCCTATGCAATCTAACTGGCCTCCTGAATCCAACTAATCTGACATGTCATGCTAAAATCCCACCAGTTGTGCCTCACAAGAAAATTTCTTTCTAAATCCGTGCTGGCTCCTCATGAACCAATTTTTATCATCACATATCCCTCTGATGTACTTTGCTATTAAACTCTCCAGTATTTTACAAACTATACTGGTCAGGCAGATTGGTCTGTAGTTCTCTGGTTTCCTTTTATCACCCTTTGCTTTATAAATTGGTATTATTATAGATTCCTTCCATACTTTTGGTATTACACTATTATTTATAACATAGTCAATGAGAAATTTTAAATAAGGCACTATGTACCACCCCATTGTCTTTAATACCTCTCCAGTAATTTGTTCAGTTCCTGCTGCTTTTCCTTGCTGAAGCAGTTGGATTTCTCTGAAAATATCTTCATTTGTGAATGAGAAGCTTCTTGTTTACCTATGTGTGTTGCCGTCTCTATCTTCTGTTACAGTTTCCAAGTCCTGACAAACTTCTATTGAATCTCTGAATTACTTTGGAACTCCCTCTTCTTCCATTCTCATCATGTGTCCATACCATTTCAGATTACTAGTCTCTGTCTTGCCTTTCAGCTCAGGGAATCCCATTCTCTTCCTAATTTCTATGTTTCTGACTTTATCCCTTCATGCCCTCCCTATTATTTCACTGAGGAATTTCATCTTGGCCTCTTGCATTCTGCTTTCATCATGTTCTGTTGTTATCCATGTTCCTGATGCATTTGTCAAAATTGGGGTGTAATAGATTGGGTGCAAAATTTTCTTGCATTCCTTTGGGATGACCCAGTTACAGACTATACATCTCACACAATGATAAAACCCATTGTCTTATTCAATACTCTTTCCTATTACTTAATTTATTTTCCCATCTTCTGCAATTATTCACCATGAATATTTGAAGCTTTTGGTCTTCCATTTACTCTTCAATATTTTCACTTCCTTCTCCTTTACCTCTCGTCACCACTACTGTCGTACACTTTTCCATACTTATTTTCATTTTTATGTTCCTCTATCTCCTGATTCCATACAGTATCTTGTTCCTGTGCTTCCTTTTCATCTTCTCCACATATTATTGTGTCATCTGCGAGGAGTGACGCCTTTGCCTCCTTTTTTCCCATTTTGTGTTGAATACTTTTGTGGATTTCATCCATGATTGTAATGAAGATTGGAGGGGATGAAACACATCCTTTTTGAAGTCCTGTTTCTACTTTGAACCAGTTTGTTTGTCCTATCATAGTATTCATACTACTTACTCACTTTTCGTTCATGGGTTTTATAACTGGTTCTGCTCCTCTCCCTGCCTTCCTTTTTACCAATGCATCTGAGAGCACTTTGCCTTGGTACACTGACATATGCTTCCTCAATATCGATAAATATCATCACTGAAACCTACCTAAATTCCCATCTCTTCTCCATCACATTTTTTAGGTTCAACAGATTGAAAAATTTAAAAATTATGTTTACACAGAGTAAGGAGTACAACTCCATATGAAAGTGAAATATAGTTAATAACTTGTGCCAAGAAAGAAAAGAGTTGAAGCCTTTGAAAGACCATGTTATCAGAGGTTATTGAAGATCATATTGATAGAACAAGTCTCAAATACAGAGATAGTGTATCAGCTTGTTGAGAGGAGAAGGGTTTGAGAGAATTTGATCCTGGGAAGGAAAATTTCCCATAGAACAAACCTGAATAACTGTGAACACGTTCAGTTAGTTTTGAAGCTGATTGCAAAGGATATAAATTGGTAGGAAGATTCCAAGGTATGGGCCCGGGTGATCAGAGTGATATGCAAACAGAATAGTGACTGAATTTTCAAGAAGTTTTGTGCATTTTGATCACAAGCGATGTGCGTTGAATTTTTAACAAGAAAGGTCATTTTGTTGAGGTTTCAGTTCCATATAAAACTGTATGTTATATAGCTATTAATGCGATATGTGTCATGTAATACTAAGGGTCCTTTGGCTTTAATCTTCATATCGACAGATATGTTAACTTATATTCCTATGGAAGTGATCATTGTTTCAGAAGTCATGTAAAACTGGAGGTCCTTAGCTTTGACCAAAGTATCAGTCATAGAAAACCTTGAGGTCCTATAGGTATGATCACAATATCAACAATCATGTAAAATTTCAAGTTTTTCAGTGTGATCATAATATTCACGGTCATATAAAATTACAAGCTTGTTGCTTAGTCTGTTGAAAACCACATAAGTAGCAATGACAGCAATAAGGTAATATATTTTTCTGGCTTATGTTTCAGTGTAAAGCTCATTGGAAGTAATCAACAATCCCAGTACCTTCTGACTACTTCAGTTGTAGTGCAAAATGGGCCTTGAAGTAAAGATCAAAGAGGAACCAGCCTGGCTTGAAGGAACAACAACTGCATCACTTGTAAGCTCATTCTAGATAACTTTATAGAGGTCAGAAATTAACCCTTAATAGCTGAATAAGTTTGGCAGCGGAATAAATTTCTGTGTGCTTCCACCATTTGCTGCATGAGCATCAATGCGTGATATGACTCTGTTTTGTTTCTTTGTCTGGGAATACACCACAAAGCTTTACACAAAGCTGCCAATATTTAGGATCTTAAGGTTGGCACTGGATTAGTCTGCACTTTTTACTGTCAGTGTCCAAATTACTTTGGTTTAAGGGTTGCACCTCTTCTGTTCTTCCCCCTTGATTATAATAGAGAAAGGTTGGCCCATTGTGTTTTTTAACTAATATCTTCGAACATTACTGCACCAGCATTAGCACCACATGTTAAAAATAATTACTCCTATCGTAATTAGTGTAGAAGAAGTTAAATCACAAATATTTCGTTAGTGTTTTTGAGACTGGATACACCAGTCTGCTATATAAACTGCCAACACAGGTGTGATTATTCTGGGTTAACCTCGCATTCTCAATGTGCTGGAATATATGTGTGTTAAGGAAAGAGCAGATTTGCCTATGGCATACGAGGGATAAAAATAGCTCAAAATCTGAATGCATGTTTTCTCAAAATAAGTATTTTGCTCAGACGTTGAACTCATTTAGAAGACAGAATAGTGATTAGCTTATTTTATTCCTAATTAAATGCAGGTCAGATTCTATGTTACATACAGTACCTTATCTAAGGGGTCTAGAATGCATGATTTCTGAGAAAAATGTGCTTAATATGCCCCTTTATAGTGGGCTCTGACACTTTAAGGACTCATGCCACATTAAACAAAAAAATTTCTTTCCTCTTTGTCATTACTTCCCTCTCCTTTTTGTGTATCCATTTCATCCATTCCATAGTTCCAGCTACTGTTCTCTTCTATATTGAATGGGTTAAGTCAGTATATTCTAGAACTTGATACTTAAATCCCCTTTTATTAGTAAGTTAACTTATATTAGAACATAAGCTTTTGATCACAGTCCCTCCTCCCATTTAGTGCCGAAAAGGTTTTATGAATCCAAGTGAGAAATTTAAATATTTTGTAGTAGATCATAAAAGTTCTTCTGAACAGTAGATGCACACATCAACACTGCTCACCCTCCACTGACAGTGTCCTCATCCCCACATACCTTCACAGAGCACTACATTACATGCTTGTAGTAGTGAAATATTTCATTTCTAGTTGCTTTGACTTCAGGCTTTGTCACATCATTTGCTGGTATAAGGCTGTGATAAGCCTGCTTCTTTCATATTTTTTATTTTTTATTTTACAATTGGAAGCATTGAAATATGCTGTTTGAAACAGAAGTTTCTTAGTGCTTTATGTAGTGCCTGTGATCTCGGCAAAACCAGAGTAGAGAATGTGATTCCGTTATTTCAAGTTATTTTAATCTGTCTTTAAGAAACTCTATGCTGAGAACAAAAAATTATTTAGAAGAGTTGTAACATTTTTAATTTGTTCAAACAACTTTTAATATTTGACTGATATGATTGTACATATGAAAACAGTCATACAATTTTGTGTTTATGGCTATAGCTTCTTCCTTCCAAATTTTGTGTGAGATGGCCTCAATTCCATCCCTGGTAGTATATCTTCTGATATGGCTAGAAAATGTTTCGTATTTTATATTTCGTTCTCAGTCTCATCCTTTCCCTGACATAAGGAGTGAGCAATAATTGTAACACAATTCTCAGTACATCCTTTGGTACCGAGCTCGATAGCTGCAGTCGCTTAAGTGCGGCCAGTATCCAGTATGGAATAATATCAATAAGTTAATTTATTGAATTTACCACCTAATCAATACAAAATGTCATACTTTAGTTGGTTTACTTTGGCATATTAACTAAAATGGTACATGTTTCGCCTTGGAATTCAGGCATCATCAGCTATTATCTTAACTTTAAAATAGAAACAGGCATCTGATTTATATATACATGAAATAAAATTAAAAAACCTTGGAGAGACTAAAATTACAATTAACATATAGTAAAGGAATTAAAGTTAAGTTTGTTATAAAGATATTACAATGAGTCCGTAATAATTACAATTGGTGAAAGTAATGGTGATATGACATTAGAAGGTTTCTATTATAATTAAAAAGAAAGAACAAAGCAACAGTCTGTCATAAACAAGTGATAGGATTGCTAAAAATTATGTTGGCCGACCAGCGGTTACAACGAAAATGACAAAGATGGTCGTATTTAATAAAATATAGCATAAGATAATAGCGAAATATGCTCATGTGACCGTCAATACTTGTTGATTAGAGATAAATCGAAAGTCAATGGCATATGGTGATATGGTTCAGTTTAATAAAAATACGAAGTTGAATAACGAAGTTTAATTAGGGCCTTTATGGACCATCTCAATTTGTTGCAAATACTGCAATGTTCTTAAGAATGTGTGGATGATTGACATTTAAGTCGAAACAGAAGTGTTACAGTTGAATCTGTAAAAGGAACAAAAAACGTGGTGTTAATTGAGTGAAAAATCTTAATTGAATGTTAAAGTGAAGATTGTGTACACTTACCATTAGACTAAGAGAGGGTAGTTTGTTACGTTATTACGTTATTAACTGAGCGTTATTGTCGACTGTCTGCTTCTTATTGCGAGTGTTGTAACAGTGTGTTTGAGTTGGAGGTGGAACTGTTTGCGAAGGTGTGGCTATGGGCTTGTTTGTAGTGCTTGGAGGGGAGTTGCTATTGGCGGAAGAGAGAGGGCGAAGTGTGCTTCTGCGCGTGTTGTAACGGTGAGATGCCGTTGGAGGGAGCGAAAATACAGTGGGTGTGGCTAAGGGTCTATTGGTTGCATTTGAATTAGAGGTAATGGCGGTGAGGGGAAGGGGGGGATTGTGTTAGTTGTAGAGGAGGTAAGGGGGCTTATTGATTTGAGGTTGAAAACTTTTACTAATATATTGGTGAGGGGAATTGAATCTTGTAATAGACATAAAGTCTGTTCGTACAAGGGGCTTTTTTTATCAATGAAATCATTTAAGTTCTTATCTTTGTTGAAATGTTGGTCTAGGAAAATGAATAAATTTTCATACTCAGTCATAAGTTTAATTTTGTTGACTCTTTTATGGATATGAAGGTCTTGTTCTATAGTGGTAAATTTGTGTCCTGTGTCCCTCATGTGGTTGGCCATTGCTGAAAATTTGTTATGTCTTTGTGCATTATAATGTTTGTCGTATCTAGTGGAGAAGCTGCAGCCAGTTCGGCCAACATAGGAAAAATTTCATGTGGAGCATTTTAGTCTCTATATTCCTGATCCAGAGTAACTATTGTCTATGATGTTAATAGAGTTATGATTAAAGAATAGATTACAATTAGTGTTTTTTGTTGTATAGGCTATTTTTACATCGTGCTTCATTAGTGAATTGGATATCGGATAAATACCATAGTTATTGAATGTGAATATAGCGTATTTTGGTTTAACGGGTTTCAGTGGGGTTAAATTTGTAGCTAATTTTAATTTGGTTTTATTGATTATTTTATCAATTATATCTGTATGAAATCCGTTGAATTTAGCTATTCCTTTAATGAATTGTGATTCTTTCTTTAAATTACTGGGGGACATAGGGATTTTTAATGCCCTATATATTAGACTGTGATAAGTGGCTTTTTTATGTGAGTTGGGATGTAAAGAATCATTTGTTATGGTTGTTGGAGAAAAGGTGGGTTTTCTGTATATTTGGAAGTCGAACTTGTTTGATAATCGTGTGATTTTGATGTCTAAGAAATTTAAAGAATTATTGATTTCATCTTCTTTAGTGAACTTAATGTTATTGTCCAAATTGTTGAGGAAGGATAATATGTTGTCACTGTTATTGATTTGTTTATTTATGATTGCTATGGTATCATCGACATAACGATGCCAAAGACAGAGTCCGTTGATGTTATTGATAATCTTGCTGTGTTCGAGGTTATCCAAGTATATATCAGCTAATATTCCAGATAACCGGTCTCCCTTCGCCAAACCTTCTTGTTTGTAAATTTTCTTATTGAAGGTGAAGTAATTATTGTTTAGAACGAAACTAAGTAATTTTAACCACTCATCAATTTCGATTTTACTCAGTTTGCTATGTTTCGATAAATTGTTCCTTATTATATTAATAGTATTATTGATAGGGATATTTGTATACATGTTGGTGATATCGAAAGAGCATAAAACGTGGTTTTGTTGTAGATTGAATTTATTTAGGGAATTGCAAAGTTCGATCGAGTTTTTTATGGGGTTGGAGTTGTTGAATTTGAAATGATTTTTCAGGAATTTGTGTAGGAATTGAGAAGTTTTATAGGTAGGACTATTCATACTATTAATTATAGGTTGAATGGGGACTTGCTTTTTATGAATTTTGGGTAATGATCTTACTGTAGGTAACTTTGGGTTCATTATGGTTAATTTCTGATAATCTTGATCATTTAAAATAAAAGTAGAATTTTTGAGAAGGTTCTTTAAGTTGCGCTGTATTTTGTATGTTGGATCTTTATTAATTATAATATAGGTTCTGTCTGATAGAAAGGTTTCTGTTTTATCTATGTAATCTTCTTTATTCATTATTATTATTATGGTGTTGCCTTTATCTGCTTTGGTTATTACTACATTACTATTATGGATTTTAGATATCAGATTTAGGATTTGTTTTGAGATGTTGTAGTTGTTGTTAGATGTTATCTCATTAAACAATGTTGGGTGTCTCTTTTATACTTCATAACGTACGTCATTTTGCTTCTCAATCGGAATTTGTTTATCAATATTAGTTTCGGTTTCAGCGATGGTAGTAATTATGTCGTCTGCTTTTTTGTGATTAGACAAATTATATTTAATACCCTTATCCAATAGATTCATCTCTTGTTTGGAGAAGGCAGTATTAGAAAGATTGACAGTAGTGGAAATGTTAGTCAAATGGGAAGGGGGCACTTTGTTAGTTGTGTTATGGTCAGAAGTTTTGCGTTTGTTTTCTTGTAAACAAGATAATTTATGGTTTAGGGTTTTCTGTTTCCTGTCTAATATGTAAGATAGTTTCAGTTCAGTGTGCCTTAAAAATGAATTCCATTCAAGTGGAGATAGTTTTTGAGAGATGGTCAAATGTGTCTTATATAATTGTAAATTCAATAGAGATTTCTTCCTGTATAATAGCTTGATTTCATTTTTTAACCATATGCTGTTTACTTTCTTTTGAGTGACATTAGATTTTGAATGGGGATGACCTTTTCGTTGCAAAGATTTGAGAAACTTAGGAACCAACTCTAATTTCAAGCAATCTTTAAGAAACTTAATATCCATAGAGATCTAGCCTATTTTAACTCTTAGGTTCAAATACTTATTAGGTTTTATCATTGCCTGGTTGGCATTAATATTACATGTGATAAATATCATTCTTGATCCGTATTGATGATACTTGAATGGAATATCATCAATAAGTTAATTTATTGAATTTACCACCTAATCAATACAAAATGTCATACTTTAGTTGGTTTACTTTGGCATATTAAGTAAAATGGTACGTGTTTTGCCTTGAATTCAGGCATCATCAGCCATTATCTTAACTTTAAAATAGAAACAGGCATCTGATTTATATATACATGAAATAAAATTAAAAAACCTTGGAGAGACTAAAATTACAATTAACATATAGTAAAAGAATTAAAGTTAAGTTTGTTATAAAGTTATTACAATGAGTCAGTAATAATTGCAATTGGTGAAAGTAATGGTGATATGACATTAGAAGGTTTCTATTATAATTAAAAAGAAAGAACAAAGCAACAGTCTGTCATAAACGAGTGATAGGATTGCTAAAAATTATGTTGGCCGACCAGCGGTTACAACGAAAATGACAAAGATGGTCGTATTTAATAAAAATGTAGCATAAGATAATAGTGAAATATGGTCATGTGACCATCAATACTTGTTGACTAGAGATCATCAATACGGATCAAGAATGATATTTATCACATGTAAGCAGTATCCAGTAATCGGGAGATAGTGGGTTCGAGCCCCCCTGTCGGCAGCCCTGAAGATGGTTTTCCGTGGTTTCCCATTTTCACACCAGGCAAATGCTGGGGCTGTACCTTAAATAAGGCCACAGCCACTTCCTTCCCATTCCTATACCTTTCCTATCCCATCGTCGCCATAAGACCTATCTGTGTCGGTGCGATGTAAAACAAATAGCAAAAAAAGCATCCTTTGGTTATATTATAACAATCCTCTGCTGGTAGAACTGTAATACTGGAAATTAATGAATTAACATGCACATTTGTTGGTGACTATATTTGTAGATGTGTGCTATGAGCATACCTAATATATCTTATTTTCCACAGGAAAATATTGAACATGTATCAGAAGTGATAGCTCTGAAGGAAGAAGTTAAATCAGAGTTAACAGAGCCAGAGTCAACGCAGGAAAACTCTCTTGAGGTAATGTACATAACTTGATAAGCTATTGTCAGGTAATGGAAATGGTTAGAAAATGGCTCAACAGATATCAATGTTTGATCCTTCATTTCAGTGCACATGATTGATAGTCCTACAGAAAATATACTTTTTTATGAGATTGACTGTTTACTTAGCTATTTTCACTTTTCCTTCAAGTTGTTCCACAATCTTGCATTGTGAATTGTGCAGCAGTTACGATTATTCCAAAGACCTCTACTCTATATCATTTGGGAGCTGGTATCAATCCTACTAATACTTTTGAATTTGTAAATAGTTTTGAACACAAAGTAATTATAAGGTACATTGTTTTCTTACTGTTACAGGATATTTTACTAGTTGCTTCCAAATGAAACACCTTTTTTATCTTATTCCTTATATTAGTTATTGATTTCTGGATAATACGGTAATTTGTTGATACAAGTTGCAGGTGATATCCTTGTTTACTCTGAGTGTTCGCTTATATACTACACACATTTTAGCCATCTTTTGGCAAGTGAAAAATATTCTTATTCTTCCTAATGTGGTCTGTGGTGATACTTGCCCATTGTGACTGATAATATTAATTAACCCATATATGCCCATATTATTTTTTTGTGGAATATTGTGATGTATTTCATAAATTAATTACATGATCACTGCTTTTCATCATCCAGTCTGGTTTAGCGTGAGTGAAATGCCTCGAAACAAAGGACTTGGCAGCCAATATTACATTTTTTGCACTGTTTCGTGGCAGTTTTACCTCATTGAGCACACCGCACTTGATTCTCTCTTGTTTCGTGTTAGTGGGATACAGCATCGAAACGCACTTCTGGCAACACGCATGAAGATACTTTCGTACTCGGTCTTTCTGCATTAGAACGCATAGCGGCACAAGATCGGATATATGCCATCACAATGTACCGTGTGAAGCCGAGAAGGTCTAAATTTTCCTGTTTGCAATTTGGGGTCAAACGGTAAAGTTGCCATGCATTGTTCATGCAGACGTTCAGAAGGAATGCAATTAGAGGCCAGTACCATTTCTTGTTTTTGATGCTGATGCAGTAACAGGATATATTTTGATCCAAACGATCGATTCCCTCCATGTGCATATTATACAAAATTATGCATGCTAGATGAATTACTGTTATGTATTTATTTTCAGCATTACCATTGTACCATTTTCACTTACTTTTGTGCACACCAGTTCAGCACAAGCCCGGAGTTGATTACCAGAGAGTCTGTTTATATCTGCACATGACTCATCATCATCCCTATCTCCGTCACTATCTAAAGCATTTTGGGGTGGTTCTATGTTTGTATTAGCATCTAGGATGTCTTGTGAGTCCCCCAGGATGCTTACGATCTGCTTGATGGTCAATCTGAGAAGGATAAATGAAAATTCTAAATCTGTACTGAGGCAGTCCCATTCGTGCCCGCTGTTGACATATGTCGACGTGAAACTTTTGTGCTCTGCTGGACAAAAGCAACTATATATCAGCCATGAATGAATTCAAAATCTGTTAAAGGCATGTTTCATTATTACGTTTAACATAACAGTCTGATCTTATTTTCAACTGTAACAATATTATAAGAAAATATTTCTCACCGTGACAGAAGATTCATCCCCTTGTGTGTATATGATATTTTTTACGCAGCCACGCGATAAGGGGCGAAACCAAGTGTTTCTTGTTTTCGTGCAGTGCAGTAAGTATCAAACAATGAACGGTAAATAATGCACCTCAAAAATATTCTTCCGGTTTACCGATATAAGTTCAACAGTATTCAGATATTAACGTCGGCAAATGTCGACAGTGGGCACATATGGGTTTAACATGCAATGGAATAAATAAGCCATTCAAGAGTTATCTTGCCTTTCCGTTTCATACTTCATAAGGGATAATGTTTGTGATAGGCCTTGTAAGTTCACCGTTACTCACCTGAAAATTCGTTGCGTGAATGAATTCGTCATTACCACTGTCATTGTCCACTTCATAGCTTGAGTATCATCTTCTTTATGACTATGTTGCTATGGGGTCTTTCATTGCCCGTTTATTGAGATACTCATTTCACCATCTCTTCCAGGAGTTCTTGGTTATCTGCTGAGAATATAGCCATGTGGGCAAGGTTGTGATGAGAGGGGAATTATAATCATGATCAAGGAGTTCTGTAATTGGCTCTCCTATAAGGAAATGGGATGTAGTTAGGTAAGAACTGTCAAAACGATCATCATTTAGCTTTGGTGAAATAATATATATGTTGTACGAACGGTCCATTCTTTGTTGGTGAAGCGATAAGAATCCATCACTCATCTTGAGGTGTTATAACAGACTCTTGACAGCTGCTTCCCAGATTCTACCAAGGTGTGTTTTTGCACAAGGGATGAAATGCCATGTCAGTCCCATGCCTGCAGTTGTGTGCAAAGTTGATTTTCTGTGGGTTGTTTTGCAGGAAGGCCTTAATTTCTGTACCTGATCCGAAGAAGTTTGTGCCTTAATTGCTGTAAATGTTGAGGGTTTGACCTCTATGATACCTAAGTTGATAAAGTGCAGAGAGAAAATTTGCTGTGGTGAGATCAGGTATCATTTCTATATAGACAGCCTTGGTAGGTAGGCAGTCTGGTCTTGTTCGATTTCACATGATTTTTTATTAGAATTTGGCTAGCAGTTTTAAGGAATGGGTAATTGTGGGTTACAGGCAACATAGATATATTTCGCATTAATTGTTCAGAGGTGTCTGCATTCAACTTAGAACACTTGAGATGTGTATGAGTGTGGCTTCTATCGGTCCCCCTTGCTGATGAGATCCTAATCTTGTCTCTCAGAGAGTTGAGTGTCAGGATGAAGTAGACGAAGGTGTTCCGCCATCATAATCATATTTGTGACATGAAACGGTATTTCTAATGTTTCCACTCCATTAGTGTTGGAGTATTGTGCAGTCTTCCGTTGACAAGAAGATGGCCTTCTTGATCTATGATTGGATTTATAGTCTTTATATGAGTTAATAGTTTCCTACACATCATTAATCTAACATTTGTATACAGGGTTCAACTCCAATACGAACAGTGGACTCTATTTCACTCAGTGGGTTGTTTACGACAATTCTAGATAATTATATGTTACAATTCTCATGACTGGTCCATATTGAAATGTACATTAATTCAACAACGTAACAAAAGTTTATTGAAATCCACATATTGAATACACATTGGGTTCTTAAAATTAAGATTTATACCTCGTAATACTAATTTAAGGGGACATGATTCGCCTATTGTGTGGGCATCATCAGCCGTGATCTCATGCCTGAGGGGTAAAAATCAGGATCCTGATTACTCTGGTCAACTTGTTACGTAGAGGAATGTATGTTATAAAAATGAGGAAACTCTGTAAGTTCACAAACGACAATTTACACAATTAAGACACGTCTAAAAAATATTTGGTGACAGGATGTGAGTATAAGGGTGGTCCATTCATTGTTGGGGAAGCGATAAGATTATTTCACTCTTCTGAGGTGATATATCAGACTCTTGACAGCTGCTTTCCAGATTCCACCAAAGTGTGGTGTTGCAGGAGGGATGAAATGTCATGTGAGTCCCTTGACTGCAGTTGTGTGAAGAGTTGGTTTTCTGAGGGTTGTTTTGCAGAAAGGCCTTGATTTCTTTAGCCCTCTCGCAGGAGAAGAATGATAATAAGAAAGTATCATGGGTTAAAGAATAGAAGGGACAACAACTCTAGCAGAAGATTTAGGGGTGGGTTTAAAAATAAGAAGACCTTTGGAAAACAAAAAGGGACCGCAATAGGAGGGGTCAGAAACTGAAGTATTCGTCTGAATGCAGAAATTATCCTGAAGTTGATGAGTTTGGAAAGAATGAAAAGATAATGGGAAATCAATTAAAGTACAAATTTAATTATCCAATGAGGCTGAATTAGAGGTGGTAAACGCCTGGAAAACGGTGGGAGGAAGAGAAGCGTCAGATGAAGAGGGATGAAATAAACGAGATAGAACATCCGCAACGCAATTCTGGGTACTAGAAATGAATTTGGTGGAAAATTTAAACCGAGAAAGACGGAGCAACCAGCGGTCAGTTTTGCCAATCGTAGGAGCATTAGAGGGAAGCCAGGAGAGGGCTTGGTTATCGGTTTTAACAATAAATTTTTTGTGATCGAGGTACTCAGAAAAATGTTCAAGGGTGGTCACTAAGGCAAGGGCTTCTCGTTCATAGATGGAATAATTACGTTCATTGGGAGAAAGCAGTTTACTAGAATAAGCAATAGGCAAAGGGTTACCCTCAACAACTGGATTAAGAACTCCAGAAATAGCATAATCAGAGGCGTCAGTGTGTATATCGAAGGGTAAAGAAAAATCAGAGAACTGCAGAATGGGGGCATTGATAAGAAGAGTCTTAAGAGTAGAGAAAGCATACTGTGGAGTAGGGGTCCAAACAAATTTAACATTTTTATGCTTGAGATATTGCAATGGTTCAGCAATATGAGATAAATTTGGAATAAAGCAGTTATAAAAAGAAACCATTCTAAGAAAGGTATGCAGTTGTTTAATATTTTTAGTGGGGGAGAGTTGCATAATAGAGGCAATATGATCAGGATTAACAGAAAAACCTTGGGAAGAAATGATATGGCCTAAGAATTTAACAGAAGTTTGAGGATGAGAATGTTTGGAAGGGCTGGTAGTAAGACCTGCCGTACGAAGACGAGAAAGTACTTCGGTAAGTTGAATAATATGGGAGTCAGAATCAGGAGAAAAAGTCAATAAATCATCTACGTATGGAGTTTGGTAAATTGATAGAGACCATTAGGCATGATGAACTAGCAGAATCTAAGGGAATTTGGTGAAAAGCGGAATTACAGTCAAATATGGAAAAATATTTAGCATTAGTAAAAAAATTTATTGCGTTTTTCAGCTTGGGAAGAGGATGAGCATCATATTTAATTTTGCTATTGAGATGACGATAGTCTATGACAAAATGCATGGAATGATCAGGCTTATTGACAAGATAGGCAGGTGAAGCATAATTCGATGTAGAAGGGATAATTAAACCATCAGCAAACATCTGAGATATGTGCTGCTCTTGAAGTTGCATATGAGGTGGTCTAAGATGATAAGGTGGAGATCTGACGGGAGAAACATCGAAAAGATCAGTACAAGCTTCATAATTGCGGACAGTACCAATAACAATGTCAGAAAATTGGTTGAATAGCGAGCTTAAAACTTCCTGCTGAGACTCAGTAACATAAACATGTGAGTTAGAAAGATGTAATAAATTGGGGTAAACAGAAGGGTTAATCAAAGGAATGCTAGTCACAGAATCAAAACAAAAAGAAATAGAAGAGGTTTGAGTGTGGAGAATTAAGCCGTTATGTGAGAAAAAATCATATCCGAGTATCAGGGGTATAGGAAGATCTTGAGCGATGTAGAAGGGAAAAGACCATGAAAATTTAGAAATCTTTTCAGTAAGAGTAAGTTGACCAAGAATATTTAAAGGGTGATGTGACACTGAAGAACACACTAAGTCCGAAAAACGTAATTGAAAGTGTGGATGAAATTGAAGTAATTGCTGAAAGAAAGTGGGACTGAGAAGTGAAATAGAAGCTCCGGAGTCCAATAAGGCATGGGAGTGAATATTGTGTAATACAGTAAGAATATAAGCAGATCGAGCCTGACATGTTGGTAAGAAAAACAGAGAGACGGATGGCAGATTTTGCCCCACAGACCGAATGCTGTCTACATATGGCAGGAGAAAGAGTTAATCGGTCATAATTGTAAAAGCAATAGCAATACTAATGCTAAATATTTTTCCATATTTGACTGTAATTCCGCTTTTCCCTAAATTTATTCCAGCTAGAGCAATGTCATCCGTAATACAGAAGTACTACTTCTGAGTACAGAGGTTGGACGGGAATTTGGCCGATTTTATTCACGATATAAAATTTTTTACGCGGGTATTCGCTCTCCATTTTCCCGAAGATAAAATTGTGCAAACCATTGTCGAAGAAATGTCACCAGCTTATAGTTCGTACTTATGTTTTGCTTCTCGACGTCAAACCTTCTCCGAATGGCATCGTCAGCCGAGGGAGTGAGGTACGCTGACACCTTACGAGTAGGCAGGGAGACCCCTCCGTCATCTAACAGTTCTCAGCCACCCCGTTTTCGAACCTTTCCCACACGCAAGTATTATGCGTGCAGATTGACTGAACACCTCAGGAATAAGTGTCCCTTGCTAGAATCTAGTGGAACTAGGAAACGAGTAGGTCTGTCCCAAGGTTGTTTTAAGTGCAGGTCGTTTTCCCATCGAGCAAAAAAATTGCACTTCACTTAACAGCACAACTTCCTGTTCTTCTTCTGGTGCTGCCTCCAATAACTCAGGCAATAGGAAGCGACTAGGGTCGTCGGCTCAGTCACAAGGTTCATCTTCTCCAGGCTCAGCGCCTGTTAAATCAGGCAACGAATCCTTCAAGGAAGAAACCCCTTCTAATTTATCATTTGAAGGCCCTAGAGAATGCCTTACAATTGCTTTTTGAGACCCCAGGGTATGTGCCATTTCTGAAAATTGAGGTAAATAAGGAACCTGTCAGTGTACTATTAGATTTCTGATGAGTGTTACTCTAAATTGACAGCCTTTTATAAATTTCCAGACTATTGTTTGTCTTCTATTATATGCGTTTCGGCAAATTCTTCACCATTAGAAATTTTAGATTTTATTTTTAATAAAGTTCGTATCTCAAAATTGACATGGAAAATTATGTTGTTTGGGGCTAAACAGTTGTCTTGCCCTGTAATATTGGGTGCCGATTTCATGTCTCATTCTGGACATTTGCTCGACCTTCAGAGCAAGTCGTGCACATTCATATTTGATAGTAACGTTAATATCCCCCTTTTGAAATCTAATCCTCTGTCATTTTCATCTATTTCGCCTAGCCAGAGTGAGATGTCGTTAGATCTTAGGCATCTACCTGAGGTCCAGGCTGAAACTATTTGAACATTGGGTCAGACCTTTCCTGACGTATTTCCAGAAACCCTTGGTGTTACTGACCTGATCGAGTACAAGACTGAGGTAACGGAATCCATTCCTGAAAGGTTTCCTCCATGTAGGCCATCTTCCGAATAAAATGAAGGCTCTTAACTCTTTCGCTGTGCTATTTTTAAACAGAACACATACAGAAAGATGTAATCTTTTTGTATTGCTAAATAAACTGAAACTTTATCTTTTTAAAGTTAGTGACATTCAACACCATTGCAACATTTTTAACTCAACTTTGGCAAACTAGCAATGACATTTGACCTTGAAACGCACATTACTCTGATACATTCGAAACATGGAACTAGGCACGTTGCTGGCTGTCCTGGGCAAGTCTTACAAAAAATATTGTCTGTTTTCTCTTGCAGGGTCCCTGTCTTTTCTTTCAACATTTAGCTGGTAATATGGAGCAAACAACACACGTAGGTTTTTGACTCTTGTCCTGCTGCTCCTCAAGGAAGTTCCCATCCATCAAGCGCGCTTGAGGTATGTAATCAGAAGGTCTTCCTCGTTTCGCCGTCGGACTGCGCTGATACTCTCGTAGAAGTCCCATTATGACAGAATTTCTGAAGTCAGGAGCACTCTTTTTGGAAGCTTATTGTACAATATTCTTCCATTTTTAATGCAGTTTCAATGAGAAAATACCACAAGACCTGATACCACTTGAGTTTCTTGTGTACAAATGCATAGTTAGTTTTCAGTTAATCAATTTTTATCAACTCCGTTCATTTCATGGTTGTAATTTACAACTAACTTGAGTTTTTCAACAGTCACATAGCCACTTTCACCTTTTTTGACATCCTGTATCTTCACGATCTCAGATGTGAACGATCGATAACATGTTTACCCGGCCAGTATCTTGCCATGCGCATGCTAGCATTTCTTTGGATGGAATATGCCAGAGCTTAGATTTTTGCCCTTTCGTCATTTTCAGGACTTTCATCTCTTGAGCTAGTCCTTTGCGGTTACATCTCACTGTCCTGGAGGCACCTATGTTCTTCTCAGACAGCTGGGTGAAAAGAGCTGGGCTTGATAAATAATTGTCCGCATTCACAATTCTGCCAGTATTCTCAAAACCCTCTCTCAGGCTTCTTACCACTTTCTCTCCCAAAGTTTCCCTGGAAACTGACTCATCGCTGTCCTCTCTTACCTAAGTCTGAAACTTGAAAATGTAACCACTTTTACTGTCGCATAGTGACCACAATTTTACACCCCATTTTGTCGATGGCTTTGAAGAAATGTGTTGCTTACACCACAGCCTTCCCATAAACTTCAGCATACTGTAGACTCATCAACTGATACGCATTTTTCAGGTGTAGCATGCTCTAGGTACGTATTTTCTACAATAGGTATGACAGGTCTTACCTTGAATAATGGTCCATAACCTGGCGACTCCTTAGCAATGTGGTTTTCATTGTTATTGATATGTATTGTACCGGAAACGCAGCTACGTGAAAGCAAGTTCGGAGTATGAGAGTAAAACTTCACGCGAGGGAAATGGTAGGCAATCCGGCTGATCTCGCTGACGTAGACGTGGCCGCCTCGGGCTGACCTCACGCTGCAAGGCATGATGTTCTGACCCATCTGTAAAGTCTATTTGGAGTTACTGTAGGATACAATTATTTTTGCACTGCCAACGTTAAGGCCATAATAACAGATGCAAACTACCAGGTTCTTGAGCAAATCTACCATGTACTTTAGGAGTTACAGGGGTGGATAATATCCACGTTTCGAGATACTTTGTCGGCTCCAGGTATAAAAGCATGGCGATCTAGGCTACTGGATCAATAATGCTCCACCGTCTCTGCGATACGGGAGATAGGTGGAGCCCTGCAAGTGCGGCAAACCGAATCTATGTCTAGTCGGAACTCTGCATCTCTGGTGCTCGGTTCCAGTGGAAGCGGAACATACTGTAGTATTTTTCTTCAAGTGCCATATTAGGACTAATGTTTTCTATATTAACAGTAGCGTTCTAAAGGAACATAGAATTTGTCTTGTGAGTGTTATAATTTTTCCAAGTGTCATGTTTGAACTTGTGTTTTGTAATCAATTGTGGGAACTTAGAATATTTCTGAGTGCCACATTTAAACTGGTGTTTTTGTAACAAACTGTGGGAACCTAGAATATTAATGCCATATTTGAACGTCTGTTTTCTTCTCGTGAAGTTCTGAGGGAACATAGAATTTTTTGGTGCCACATTTAAACTTATAATTTCTACTTAGTAATAATTATCCATGGACAGTGTTAAACACTCTTCAAGTGCAGGTAAACTTTTATAATGATTTAAAGACAGTGCTGAACAGTCTTCAAGTGCACGTAAATTTGATAATTAATTACAGACAGTATAGAACATTCTTCGAGAGGCATTAAATTAAATTAATACTTATATGTCCTGAACTTTCACGAACTGTAAATATTACGTTCAACATTGTGTTCCAATCATAAAATTGACAAAGGCAGTCAATTAGGAACAGTAATGATAAAAGTTAGTGAACTAATAGACTCAGACTGTCGTGCCATTATCAGCGGACTTACATCGCAAATTTGACATTGTAAATTTGTACATAATATTCCCAAGTGTCAATTTGTCTGGCATGCAACGTGTGATCAGTTACTCAGTTTAATTGTCTTCCATTCAAGTATTAACTTCATGAATCTTTGTGATTCAGCGAAGTGTTTTAGTCATAGATTCAAGTGTCATTTTCATTAACATTTGACGTATCCACATGCAATGAATTAATGCAGTATTCAAAGGTCAATGTTAATTTATTTGATTGTGCTACAAGTGAGTTGAATGCCATACAGGGGACTTGTGTGCTTGGCACGCCTGACCTCTCAGTATTGCCGTGTGAGATCGGACCCTGCAACTTGTGCACTTAGAAATTCGAGAACTTTCAGATATTCCAGAAATTCAAGAACGTCGAGAACTTCGCATCAAGGATGGGCGTGGTCCCCGTCCAGACCGTGCCTAGTAACCATCCCGAAGTCTGGAGATTCCCGCCTGCAACAACACATCAACTCAGCTTGTGTAAAAGGTGATATGAATTTGTTTCCAATGAACAATAAAACCACATTTTCAAAAGAATATAAATTCAATGAACTAATATCCCTCTCTGTTCCAAGTTCAGTGCTTACGTACCACCACCTTAGAAACATTCTATGCTCTTCAAGCTAGCCAGATAGATTTTTTTCCTGGTACATTATTGAGCTTTGAAGAAGGCAGTACTTGTCTCATGACATCACTTGGCCTAGCAGTGAGCCAATATTGTTCGGAAAAGTAAGCCTGTTTTTTTTGCTAGTTGCTTTACGTTGCACCGACACAGATAGGTCTTATGGCGACGATGGGACAGGGAAGAGCTAGGAGTGGGAGGGAAGCGGCCATGGCCTTAATTAAGGTACAGCCCCGGCATTTGCCTGGTGTGAAAATGGGAAACCACGGAAAACCATCTTCAGGGCTGCCGACAGTGGGGTTCGAACCTACTATCTCCTGAATACTGGATACCGGCCGCACTTTAGCGACTGCAGCTATCGAGCTCGGTAAGTAAGTCTGTAATATTGTTTTATGTTACAATACTATCCCAATATCAATAGCCACCATTGCCTGATTACCTTCTTTTGTGCATTCAGTCCATCGATTATACCTTGAACGTGGATGAAAATCATTTTTTTAATCTAAACACTGCTCAGCATATCTATTTGTTTCCATTACTGTATGCTCAAACACTGAGCGCATCATAAATTGAAGTAATGCCTTGTATGGGTCATCAAATTAGAAACTTTGCTTTTCACTGTTATATCAAAATTAGCCCCGTCACATAATTTCATTTTTGTCATTCTTTTTTATCACTGATATTCCGCCTGACCGATACAACTTGAAGATCTTCCTCGTTGGCACTTTCTTCCGAACAGTCACTATGCGCATCATCACCTGTTCCATTGTCCAAATTTACTGAACAGTCTGAATCAGAATCTGCCACAAAAAAAGATTGAAGATTTCTTCACTGTTGTTCCGTGCCCTCATAGATGCTGAGTGAAGCCTGCTATCAGCCAGACAGCTGACAGGAATGTTGTCGGGCAGGCTGGTGAAGAATAAATAAACATAGGTCCAGTATTAGCAGCAGTGTTTGTATTATTAAATGTGCCTTTTTTAAAGAAGCACGCTAAACTATAGCAGGAAATTACCAAGTTGACAAAAGTCTATTACAGCAGTGAAAGTGTTTAATGTTAAAGGATGGTATTATTCGACTTTCAGAGTCGGCGTATTCATCACCCATTTTTCTTGTACCGAAACCCCAAGGTGGTTTCAGGCCTGTCATCGATTACAGAACTTTAAACTGTAAGGTTGTATTATAATCAGTGCCCCTTCCTGACTTTCATTCTTGTTTTTAATGATTTCGTAAGGCTAAATTCTTTTCCATATTGGATCTTAACCAAGCATATAATCAGATTCCGATGGCGGAAAAATCCAAACATTTGATGGCTTTTACCACTGATTGGAAATTGTATGAATACAACCGTTTGCCTTTTGGGCTCCCTACGGGCGCGGCTGTCCTTACTAGACTGCTGGATAGGGTCTTCTCCGACATCAAATTTATCTTTGTCATTACCTCGACGATGCCGTGGTGTTTTCTGAGACCTTTGAAGAACACCTAGATCATCTTAAGGAGGTTCTAAATCGCCTTCGTAAGGATGGTTTGACAGTTAAGTTATCTAAGGTAGATTTTTCTAAGCCTTGTGTCATTCTTAGTTCATATTGTGTCGTCCGATGGTGTTGTTATCGACCATTCCAGAACGCAGGCTAACCGCGACTTCAAGTGGCTTAAGGACTTCAGAGGAATAGCTAGGTTCATAGGCATGGTGAATTTCTTCAGGAAATTTACTTCCAACTTCGCTAATAGGGCGGCGCCCCTAAATCTACTTCGTAGGAAAGGTGTCATGATCGAATGGGGACCCTCGCAGCAAGATGCATTTGAAGATCTTATATTAGCTCTTTGTAATGCCCTAGTATTAGCCAGTATTTCTCTAAGAAATTCATAGTTCAAACCGATGCCTCTTCATCTGCCGTTGCTGCTGTCCTCCGTCAAGAAACCGAACTCGGAAGGCGGCCTATTGCGTATGCGTCTACAACCTTGTCGGTTTAAGAAGCCAAGTACTACATCTATGAATTAAAAGGTATGGCAGTTCTGTTTGCCTTAGAGAATTTCTGCCTTTATCTAGAGCATGGTAAATATGAATGAGAAACTGACAATCAGGCTTTGAGTTGGGTTTTGGCTAGGCCTCGCCGGACTGGGCGTATCACTTGTTGCGCTATCAGAAATTCAGCTTTTCAATTCAACGTGCAACACTTTACAGGATCAGAGAAAGTGGTCGTAGATGGACTAAGTCGCATGTTTTCTAGTGACATTGAGTCCAGTGAACAGGACGATAATTAATCTCCTCCCATGCCCATACCTTCTTGTGTTAATGCTATTTTGATGGATACCCCTATGTTGTTTTGTGATATCCGGAAATATCAACGGGAAGATCCATTGCTGGCTCCTAGTATTGAAACCCTTTCTTCTGGTGAACATCTTGTCCCTAATGTGCTGAGGATTGGGGTTTTGTGCTGCCGTTCGAAGCCCGATCATAAGATGAAAGTAGTTGTTCCAGCTGTTATTGTGCCCATGATATTCAAGTACTATCAAAAGACCCCATTAGGGGGCTCTTAGGCATCTTTAAAACCAGAGAGAAAATTATCTTTGATTCATTTGGTCCTTGTCAGTATATAGTTTACGATAATGGAAGGACTTTGACATCTATCTTATTCCGAAAATTCTGTTTTGATTTGTCCATGTCACATGTAACTACTTCTCCTTATTACCCTCAGCCACCTCTGGTTGAGCGGGTCAGTCGTAATCTTTGATCTGCTTTTATAGCCCTTCACCAAGAAGATTATTTTATGTAGGATACTTCCTTGCATTGGTTAGCCTTTTCACTAAATTCAGCTGTTCACGAGTCACATAATTTTACGCCTGCCTCTCTCGTGTTCAAGTTTGTACCTAACATGCCGTTGTCAAATGAGGTATTGCCAGAGAGCATAGATCCCGATAGCATCAGGGACCTGTGGAAGAAGGCTAACAGTAACCTCGAGGCTTAAAATGAGATGGTTAAAGGGAGACATGATCGTGGACGGAGACCCACCAATCTAAAGTTTGGAGATCAGGTAATGGTTAAGAATTTTGTGCCGGCAGGCAAGCTTGCCTCCAGATTTCTCGGGCCATGCATTCTTTTGGATTTCTTAACACTGGTCACTCTTTTGGTGAGCAACCCAGCCACTGAAAGATTATTAGAGTGCACCTCTCTCAGATAAAACCTGTAAAATCTCTTTGTTTGCAATATAGGCCACTAAGTTATGACAGTGAGGAAGTAGTTATATTCCTTTCCTTAACAGCTCAGAGACTTAAAAGTTTAAGTTGGAAAGTGGAGACCTTCTGCCCCACTAATATGCCGCTTGTGTATTACGTTTTCTTGTTCCACCTGTGTACAAACCTTTCTCTCTAAAATAATTCTTTTTCCTCCGTTGCTCAGCTGCGATTACCTTCCCCCCGCCTCCAAAACCTAGCTTGCATTCCACACACTCATCATCGATGCCGCCCACCTCATCTGAACCTGCAGCTTAAAAATAAACATACTCTCACTGTCCATAAGAACAATCTCTGTCACCAAGTTAATTACTCTTTCAATGCCCTCTCTGCAATCTGCGTCCGAGTTACATCTGGCGAGTGATGCTGGCATGGGGTAAGGGCCCACCCCGCTCTGGCCCAGTCTCCTTCATGACTGCATACTTGAGTACCATCCTTGCCGGCAAAGGGCTGAGGTGCGGTAACACTACTGTCTACATTATTTCAGAGCAGTGTCTCAATATCTGGCCTTGGGTGCATCTAACCTTCTCAAGGTAGCGGGAGAGATTTATCTGAGGGTACTTGGCGATTCGGGGGACCCTACCCAGGTATCGGCATTGGCAGCCGCTCTTGTTGTCAATCGTGAACTGTGCATCTCGGACTTTTATGGCTTCAGGAAGACTTCAAGACTTGTATTCGACATAATTACTTACAAATGAACTTTCATCAACAAATTTTCCGAATACCAACTCCAATTTCAAATTTTTCCAAAAGCAAAATTTTCTAAAACGTGTCACCTGAGGGAGGACGTTTGTGGGGAGGTCCGTACCGGAGGTCCATCTGCCCGGTTTATTTAATTTAGGTGCCTTCGCTAAGGCCCTCGTTAAAGTAAAGTTTGAAACAACTATTACAAGAAGTTTGAACATTTCTCAACAGATGTCTCTACTATAAACTTTACGATGTGCCCTCTGATGTGAAGATGAACTATTAAAATTTTTGATACGTTTTGTATGTGAAGGTTTCCTAAACTAGAATGTTCTCTTTTGTTTTTTCATGTTCACATTTTTTTAACACTTCTATCTCTTCCTGCCAACTTAGGATGTTGGCCAATGAAAAATTGTGTATAACTTTCTACCAATCAAAATTTCCTGGTGTTTATTGGATTATCCTATAAGAATTGGGGGTGTGTCTAGTCTTAGCCCAGAGTTTTCTGGAGCTTTCCCTCTACTATAACTTTTATACCACTTCAAGAGGTCCACCAGCTTAAGGTGATGGAAGATCCTGCTTAAAATCAAGTGGTCTTCCAAAGCTAGCTCCAGGGGAAGGTTTCATATATTTAGTAATGTAACTTCATTTTCTAAAAATGGAAATTTCAACTTAACCGAAATCAGGGAACAGAACGTGGTGTACCCTCTTGTGTTCCCTCTCAACGTGATTGTAAGGTGACTATGATTTTGTGACCTTTCCTGTTTTGTAAATTCTGTAACTTGAACATTTTTCTCCTAGTCACCTCCGTAATATAGGCTTAGCCTCTGTAACGTCGGGCCGTAAGCTCAAATATGGTTTTATGCATGTAATGTAAAATTCTAGGAGATCGAGAGTTCGCCTCCTTACCTGTTTGGTTTATGGACCAGTAAATTAACCTTTTTTAACCATAGGCGTTGTAGAATGGGTACTTGTTACCCCTGTTTAACTCCATTTATTTCATATTAAAATTATCAGACAGTTGAGCAAGATATACATAGGTAAAACACAGGTATACATGTACAAAAGGGGTCCTCTACCTGTTCTAAGTGTATACATTGCAACGGTAGAGTCTACAAAAACCTTAAGTTCATCACAAATCAAGTTCCTTTCAAGGATATGGTCTACTACTGTGCTTGCGGCGTACAGGGTCGCCGCTGTTTCAGCTACATTAATCCTGGTTGGCACTTGGAAATGTTGGGCCCGAGCCAAGTTCAATTGAGGCAAAAAGTAAGCTATACTGTGCGGAGTGGCGTCCGCATAAACACTAATTACATGGTTATTCACACGCACAGAACGAACACTTGCAAGAGTTACTGGATTGAATAATTGTTGTGGCCAGTACCATTCTCTTGATAGAATATGTCGCACTGGAAATAGAGGCCATGACATGACATAGCATAGCCAAGCCAAATACCCGGCAATGCGTGCGAGGTCATCCGTTTGCACTCTTGGGAGCACTGTCAAGTAGGAAGTCACTCTTCTCTGCACATCCTGCGTCAGTTGAAGAGTCTGCCTATTGGTGTTGATAACCACGCCGAGGAAGGTGAGTTCATTCATTGGCTGGAGATGTGATTTCTGTTTGTTGAGCGTAATTCCTAATACCCATTCCAAGTACATTATTATATCGTCCACAAGGATCTCGTTGCCGTAGATCAGCCAATCATCTAAATAGAAGATAGTGTCAACGTTAAACTGTGCCTTCAGTATCTCGGAGACCGCTATTGCCCACCTTTGCATAATAGATGGGGCTAGCGTGTGCCCCATCGGGAGACGCGTCATGGCATATGACTGTCCTCGGTAATATACACCGTAGAAACTTCGGTGGTGGTAGTGAAGAGGCACTTGGTAAAATCCGGATTTTAAATCCACTTTTATCATGAGTGAAAAGGGAGGTATACGTTGAAGTGCCCGTGCAGGGCTGTGAAGAGAGAACTTTGGAATATTATAATACTGTGTCCATCGTGACAAGTCGTGTATGACTCGTGCGGAGCGGTCAGGCTTAGTGACGAGAAATAAAGGGTGAGCGTTAGTGATCTCCTGTCGTTCCAAGAGTCCCGTTGCCTGCATATCGTTGATTACCTGGTCCATGAGAGGAGATGCCTTTCTGGGTACGAAGACCGGTGGAGCCGCTGTGGGTCGTGGAAGGCGGGCGCCTTCCCCGATGAGTTGTTCCGCAAAATGTCCAAGGGGGGTGTCCATATAGGGCACTGGAAGCGCAGCAGGCACTGCTACTGAGTGATAATGTGTCGGACGGTGTGCTGCTTGTTGAAACTCTGGTATCGGTGGAAGCGGTTGGCTTTGTTAAATGTAGTGTGTGCCTTTGATAGTCCTTGAAAGTGTGAATTTTCGTAGAGGGATCCTTAGGTGTAAATTCATGGAGCAAGGGTGCTCTTCCTAGTAAAGTTATTGATGTAAAGGTTGAATGGTGTCTAGTTAGGCTGTAATGGTGTAATGTGTGGATAGTAGTCTCCTACCTAGATTTGTTGAGCAAATATGCTCTTACTGATGGTGTAAAAGCAATTGGGAGAGCTGTCTCCTTGACTGTTGATTGAAAAGGAGCAGCTGTGCTTCAAGCTCATGTTGTAAATAGTTGTTCTTTTTTCCAATTTTGTCACACAAGATTACGGGCTAGCCTCGTTGCTAGTCTATTGTTATTTGCTCAGCAAAGTGTGAATATTTAAGATTTGGAAAAAGAGAGGGGTCAGGAAAAGAAATTAAATGGCCAAAATAATGTTGCCAACTTTAAGAGTTTAAATTAATCTATCGATTTTCATATATCCGCCCATTCATGCCCGCACTTTATTTCAATTCTGTATACCACGGTATCCCCGTAACAATTATTATTATTATTGTACCGGGCGGTGCACCTCCACGCCGCTAATTTAAAATGTGCGCCAATTGAAACTCCTCTGCTGGAGGAAGTCTGAACTTTATTGACGGTATTAATTTTCAAGTTTCTCAGAAGATGTCACTACCTGGAAATTTTGGAGTTTTTGAACTGTGTCATTTTCGACGTATTTTTGTTTTGCTTGTAGTAAGAAGTGTGAACTTTATCTTCTAGAGGACACTACTGAAGATCAACAATAGTGCACCCTAGTGCGGAGTGAAAGAACTATTTTGGGAGAAATTTTTATTTCAAAAGTTTGGTTCTTGTTAAATTTCTTTCTGTTATTGTTTAAGTTG
Organism: Anabrus simplex; assembly: GCF_040414725.1. Classification (NCBI taxonomy): domain Eukaryota; kingdom Metazoa; phylum Arthropoda; class Insecta; order Orthoptera; family Tettigoniidae; genus Anabrus; species Anabrus simplex. The sequence continues at coordinate 39,396,840 of NC_090279.1, forward strand.
GCTGTATACCCCTCTCTTTCCCCTTGTTTTGTATTTAGCCAATCCCGAATTTCTTTTATTAATTTCCGACCAATCGGATCTATCTTCCCCCAACTTGAATATGTTGCTGTATCCTACCCAATAAAGTTCTTGTGGGAGGGTGTTTTCATTCCCCTAATGCCTCGAACCTTCCGCGAGAGGATATAAACTGCTGATTTTTGGGTCTCCGGGCCACTTCTGTTCCATCTTTCAGTGTGTAAAGTACATAGCAGGGGGCGGGAAGCGCCTCTTTCTTCTCCAGCTGTTCAACACCAGGTAATGGCCTCTTAATAACTTCTTTTCTTGCTAGGTCGGCAGTTTAACTCTCGGGGCGGGTTTGAAGCGTTTCCACTATGTAACCTTTTCCTAAAATGTAACTACTCTTTTCATCTATTCTCTTTTAAAGCTGCATATTGGGATAGAGAGTGCTAACCCTCTCAAGCTCCCACTCATATTGTTTTGAGGTGAACTTATTTTCTCAACCTATTCTTCGTTAACGTAAAACAAATTGCTCTTTTCTAAAGTCACCTCTGTAGTATGGGATTAGCCCTTGCATTAGTGGCCTAGAGCCAGATTAGGTTTTAAAAACAAGTGTATTAGGAGTGCAGATCGCCTCCTCTCAGATTGTTATTTTAGAGGTCATGTAATTACCCCTTTTCATTTAATAGACCTCAGTAGGTTGGGTATTTTACCCCTGTGTCTATGTCCAGTGAGGACAACTTGAAGGTGGAGTTTGGTGTGGCCTTTTGAGAGGCTTAAAGTTGAGAGCGAGTGGCTCCTTTTTGAAAATTGAGTGTTGTATGCCTCGTGGAGGCTTTTCAGTGTAATTTGGAGCAAGGGCTCCTAGGCATGAATGGGGTTTTCTGCCCCTCTGTTGAAACTTGTGTTTGGGGGTAAAACTGAGCTGATTGCCCAAGCATTGTGAAGTCAGGGCGCGAAGCCCAAATCCTGTAAATATTGTAACTACCCTTTTGACTTGCTACTTTGTACCTGCCATGCTTGTTATTTCTTTGTTTTTGAAAAGAAAATATAACCTTGTTAAATTTTAACTTAATTTTACTTTCGTAGCTTGAGACCCGTTCACACCCGCACCTTCTTTCACCTCTACCTACCGCTAAAACACGGTAACAATTATTATTATTATTATTATTATTATTATTATTATTATTATTATTATTAATATTATTATTATTATTTTCCTTAAATTGTACATGTACACATACACGGCTTCCATCCCCATATGTATGTGTACATATACTCTGCTGAATTTCACAAATAAGTAGGCAAATTTAAATTTACATATTTACAAATGTTCCTCCTTTTCTATGCTACCTTGTGTACTGCTATCCTCCAGTGTGTTCCTTTTCATGTTCTTTTCTCTCTTATCAGTTGTCCAAGAAGCAGTGGCAAAAGGGACTCAGGTTAAGACACAGCAGGTTATTATGCAAGTTACGTTCCAAAGAGGGTAAAAAAATTAATGTAATGTAAATTTTAATCCAATAACTGTTGTAAAGTATTATTTGAAGTAATTCCACATGTTATATATGAGTTGATTATGTTTGTAAATACAGACAATATTATAAGTAGAATTTTGTAAATAATATAAATTTATTAAGGATGAGCTTTGTGTTTAATAAAAAAAATGTGTAAATTGTATAATCTGAATTGTGTGAAATTGTCTTCTTCTCTGTACATTTAAAATTTAGTGCTTGACAATGTATTTTTGTGTACCATTTGCCACCAAGGTAGACACCTCTTTTGCATTTAAAGTGATTTTGATTTGATTGTTCCTTTCCATTCTTATATATTTTAAATGGGAAATAAATAAATTATACTCTTTTTTGCCACTATGAAATTTATTTTCTCAGCTGTTTATTGTTTAGGCTTATATATTTTTATTCCTTTACTTTTCTTATTTGTTACTTACAGACGTCCAATGATATTAAGGAGGAAATATTCATAGAAGAACATACTGATGATCAGTTGTTGCCATACATCAAAGCAGAAACAAAGTACGTACACTCCAGATCCTATACAATATGGAATATGTTGTACCTATTCTCAGTTGTGTCCAGTAGCAGTTGGTTTATCTCCAAAAACTGCCCATTTTCATCAGTTTAATCCTTTCTTTACAAGGTTACATTTACACACTAGTATCTTAAAATTCTATTGGTTAAAATTGTTTAAAACCTTCTGAAATTTTAAGATCGTATTTAATGTTCTGTCCTGTAGTTTTATTGAATATGTATCTACAAAAATAATCTCTGCTAAACCTAGATATTATTGAAATACATGTGTTTACAATACCGTTAAGCAACCATGAAAAATGTGTTCTTCCTTTCACTTTTACCGCATCATTTGTTCATCACATTCTAATCATCGGAAATGCCATCTTTAGCTATTAACCCCAGATATTCTCAGTATTTGTGTACTTTCATACCAACAGTGACACACAGAAACAATCATGTTTGTAGGTTATCAACTAAATCTACAAATTCAAAATGGTTAAGTTTGATGAACATTGTAAACAATATAATATTTTCAAACTAATGTAATAATTTTAATGTCATCTTACTATATATAAAAATGGATTTATGTATGTAAATGACACATCTCCTCCTAAACCACTGGAGCAATTTGAATCAAATTTTGAACACTTATTATTTGCTATCCGGAGATGAGCACTGTGGGGGTAAGCCACCTCTAGCCTCCTTAGCAGTGGGGGGTTAGGGGGGTCAGTTAAAAAAATTAATCGAAAATAGTGTCAAATCCGTAGTTCATGCGGTCGCTGAGGTGAATAGTGACACTCCCGATTTTTTTAAAGTCAAATTTCTGCTCCCATTTGGGTGGGGGGCTAGGGGGCCTGATGATGGATGTATGTGTGTAAATGACACATCTCCTCCTAAACCACTGGAGCAATTTCAATCAAATTTTGAACATATATTATTTGCTATCTGAAGAGAGCACTGTGGGGGAAGCCACCACTAGCCCTCTTAGGGGAGGGGTTATGGGGTTCAGGTAAGAACATAATCGAAAATAGTGTCGAATCCATAGCTTTTGGTGTCGCTGAGGTGAATAGTGGCACTCCCGATTTTTAAAAGTCAAATTTCTGCTCCCATTTGGATGGGGGGGGGGACTGATGATGGATGTATGTGTGTAAATGACACACCTCCTCCTAAACCACTGGCGCAATTTCAGTCAAATTTTGAAACTTATTCTTTGCTATCTGGAGACGAACACTGTGGGGGTAAGCCACCTCTAGCCCCCTTAGGGTTGGGGGGTTAGTGGGTCAGGTAAAAAATAATTGATAATAGTGACGAATACATAGTTTTTGGGGTCGTCGAGGTGAATTAAACACTCCGGATTTTTAGTATCAGGAGACGAACCACTTGGGGGTAAGACAGCCCAGGTTAACATAGGGGCATGGTGGGCAAGGGGGTCATATATACAAATAAATGAAAATAGTGTCGAATCCATACGTTTCGTGGTCGCTGAGATGAATAGTCACACTCCGGAATTTTTTTAGTCCAACTTCAGCCCCCTTAGTAGTAGGGGGCGATGGGAGAGTGTTATATGAAAATAATCGAAAAGAGTGTCGAATGCGTAGTTGTCGGGGTCGCTGAGATGAATAGTGAGACTCCAGATATTTTATAAGTTCTTCCCCTTTTGGGGTGGGGGCGATGGGGGAGTGATATATAAAATAAATTGAAAATAGTGTCGAATATGTATAGTTTTCGGGTTCGCCGAGGTTAATTGTATGCTTCGGATTTTTAGTATCAGGAGACAAACCACGTGGGGGTAATACACCCCAGGAAACATTAGGGGCAGGGGGCGAGGTTCTGAGATACACAAATCATCAAATGTAGAGTCAAATCCATATTTTTGGGGGTTGCTGAGGTGAATAGTGACACTCCGGAAATTTTTAAAGTCCAATTTGAGCCCCCATCATAGTGGAGGAGATGGGAGAGTCTTCTTCTTTTTCTTCTTTTCCTGCCGCTTTTTCCCACACCTGTGGGGTCGCGGGTGCGAACTGCGTCGCACATGTGGATTTGGCCCTGTTTTTACGGCCGGATGCCCTTCCTGACGCCAACCCTCTATGGAGGGATGTAAGCACTATTGCGTGTTTCTGTGGTGGTTGGTAGTGTAATGTGTTGTCTGAATATGATGAGGAGAGTGTTGGGACGGACATATACACCCAGTCCCCGAGCCAGAAGAATTAATCAGAACCGATTAAAATCCCCGACCCGGCCGGGAATCGAACCCGGGACCCTCTGAACCGAAGGCCAGTACGCTGACCATTCAGCCAACGAGTCGGACAGGAGATGGGAGAGTGATATATAAAAATAATTGAAAGTGTCAAATCCATAGTTGTCAGGGTCGCTGAGATGAATAGTGAGACTCCGGTTATTTATAAGCCGAAGTTCATCCCCCTTTGGGATCGGGAGCGAGGGGGGAGTGATATATAAAATTAATCAAAAATAGTGTCGAATACATAGTTTTCGATTTTGCCGAGGTGAATTGTACACTTCAAAATGTTAGTATCAGGAGACAAACCACGTGGGGGTAGGACACCCCAGGAACCCTTACGGGCAGTGGGGGGCGCGAAGGGGTTGTGATATAAAATAATCGAAATTAGTGTCGAATCCATACTTTTCGGGGTCGCTGAGAAGAATAATGGCACCCCGGAATTTTTTAAAGTTCAGCCCCCTTCGTGGTGGGTGGCAATTGGAGAGTGATATATAAAAATAAAGGAAAATAATGTTGACTCCATAGTTGTCTGTGTCGTTGAGATGAATGGTGAGACTCCGGATATTTTATAAGTCCAAGTTCATCCCCCTTTCTGGTGGGGGTGAGGGGATTCAGATTTTAAAATAATTGAAAATAGTGTCGAAGCCATAGTTTTCGGGGTCGCTGAGATGAATAGCAACACTCCCGATTTTTTAAACTCAATGTTTAACCACCTCTTGGGGGAAGTGAGATATAATAATAATTGAATATACTGCCTATTCCATAGATTTCCAGGTCGCTGAGATGAATAGTAACATTCCAGATTTTTAAAGTCCAGTTTCAAAAATGCCCCCCTTTGGCATAGAGGCTGAGAAAGGGTGAAAGAATAAATGGTCAAGAATGCCCAAGATAATAGATGTGTGTATGTTCCAGTATGACTTTCAAGTATGACTTTCTACCTGGAAAACATACTGTGGGAGTAAGACGCCCCTAGAACCACTTCGGAAGTGGCTGAAATATATAATCCATATTAATAAATTGAAGTCAGTTTGGCGCGATCTATATATACTGTACTATACATATATAAATTAAGGCATAAAAATGAAAACAGACGTGAATTAATGAGACCATTCTAGGCATCGTAAAAACTTAAAACTTGGTAGCAGACAAACTGATGACTTCAGGATCCCTAGAAAAATCTAAAATTCTCAAAATTCTCTGAGAGGGACACGTTGGGATTTTCAAATCTGCATAGGGACACAGTCGGTGATATTTATCCTGAACGATAAACTATAGGTTTCATGAGCTTAAATGTTTCCTGAAAGTCCTAATGTTTAACCCGCTCCCCCATATCAAGATGGCAGCACAACCTCCCAGATGAGTTAGAAAATAGAAATTTGGCAAAATTATAACTCTTTGCCTGTAACCGATGGAAATTTTACGAGATGTTTAAAAAAAATATTTTTTTAACCCCCCAAAAATATCGGAATAAGGAGGCAATTTTATGTTGGTGCAGACCTTCCTTTTGAAGTATTTGGTGGCTAAACGGTAAGTCGTATCACAAAACGGATGGCACAATCTCCGTTCAATTTGGAGTGATCTACAACTTTGGTCCTATGACTTTTTGTTGTATCTCTATCCCTTATGTTAAATTTGTCTCTATTTCTGGATTTACCTAAATTTTGCTCTTTGTACACGTATAATTGATGATTTGAGTCACTTATAGGAAAGATGGGATCATCAAATTGTACATGAATATTGGCCCACCCAGCCAAATTCTATGTTTGAACCTGTCGCATATGTGAAAAGTAATTCACTGTGTGAAAACCTTACACAAATTTCGCCCTATTGAATGATTCTAAAATAATCTTGCCTTTAATAGATGAGATACGAGGAAATATCATAGGGCCAGCCATTTAGATAGCTAAATGAATCCAGAATCATCTTTTAATACAATCCGTTTTTCCAATATGAATACACCGTTTAGCAGCAGTCATTCTGTAACTGAAGGTGAACGTGCATATACTTCTGTATGTCGATCTACATTTATTAATTTAAGTCGATTTGTGGTGATCTAGAAAGGGGTGTGTCTTACATTGTAATTAATACTTTATAAATCAGTAGTGACTCTCAGCAGGAGGGCGTTTGCTGTTGTAATCAGTACTCCCCATATCGATGAAATAGAGCTAGGAATGGCTGTGGAAGTAAGGAGAAATGGAAGGAACTTACTAGAAAATTGAAGGCAGCCAAGGATAACATGATGGCAAACATAATTGGCAGTCATACAAATTTTAGTGAAAAATGGAAGGGTTTGTATAGGTATTTTAAGGCAGAAACAGGTTCCAAGAAGGACATTCCAGAAATAATTAATGAACAAGGGGAGTGTGTAAGTGAGGATCTTCAAAAGGCAGAAGTATTCAGTCAGCAGTATGTAAAGATTGTTGGTTACAAGGATAATGTCCAAATAAAGAAGGAGACTAAGGCTAAAGAAGTATTAAAATTTAGATATGATAACAATGACATTTACAATAAGATACAAAAGTTGAAAAAATAGAAAAGCAGCTGGAATTGATAAGATTTCTGGGGATATACTAAAGACAATGGGTTGAGATATAGTACCATATCTGAAGTACTTATTTGATTATTGTTTGGTTGGAGGAGCTATACCAGATGAGTGGAGAGTTGCTATAGTAGTGCCTGTGTGTAAAGGAAAGGAGGGTGATAGACATAAAGCTGAAAATTACAGGCCAGTAAGTTTGACATGCATTGTATGTAAGCTTTGGGAAGGCATTCTTTCTGATTATATTAGACATGTTTGTAAAATTAATAACTGGTTCATTAGAAGGCAGGTCGGTTTTAAGAAAGGTTATTCCACTGAAGCTCAACTTGTAGTATTCCAGATATCTTGGATTCAGGAGGTCAAATAGACTGTATCGCGATTGACCTGTCTAAAGCATTTGATAGGGTGGATCATGGTAGACTACTGGAAAAAATGAGTGCAATTGGACTAGACAAAAGAGTGACTGAATGAGTTGCTATATTTCTAGAAAACAGATCTCATATAATTAAGAGTAGGTGAAGCTTTATGTGACCCTGTAATAATTAAGAGGGGATTTCCTCAAGTCATTATTATTGGACCTTTATGTTTTCTTATATATATAAATGATACGATTAAAGCAGTGGAATCAGAGGTAAGGCTTTTTGCAGATGATGTTATTCTGTATAGAGTAATAAATAAGTTACAAGATTGTGAGCAACTGCAACGTGACCTCAAAAATGTTGTGAGATGGACAGCAGGCAATGGTATGTTAGTAAACGTGGTTAAAAGTCAGGTTGTGAGTTTCACAAATAGGGAAAGTTCTCTCTGTTTTAATTACTGCGTTGATGGGGTGAAAGTTCCTTTTGGGGATCATTGTAAGTATCTAGGTGTTAATATAAGGAAAGATCTTCTTTTGTTTTTGCTAGGGGCTCTACGTCGCACCGACACAGATAGGTCTTATGGCGACGATAGGAAAGATCTTCATTGGGGTAATCACATACATGGGATTGTAAATAAATGTACAGATCTCTGTACATGGTTATGAGGATGTTTAGGGGTTATAGTAAGGATGTAAAGGAGAGGGCATATATGTCTCTAGTACGACCCCAACTAGAGTATGGTTCCAGTGTATGGGACCCTCACCAGGATTACCTGATTCAAGAACTGGAAAAAATCCATTCCAGAAAAGCAGCTCGATTTTTTCTGGGTGATTTCCGACAAAAGAGTAGCGTTATAAAAATGTTGCAAAGTTTGGGCTGGGAAGAATTGAGGGAAAGAAGAAGAGCTGCTTGACTAAGTGGTATGTTCCAAGCTGTGAGCGGAGAGATGGTGTGGAATGACATTATTAGATGAATAAATTTGAGTGGTGTTATAAAAGTAGGAAAGATCACAATATGAAGATAAACTTGGAATTCAAGAGGACAACCTGGGGCAAATATTCATTTATAGGAAGGGGAGTGAGGGATTGGAATAACTTACCAAGGGAGATGTTCAATTAATTTCCAATTTCTTTCAAATCGTTTAGGAAAAGGCTAGGAAAACAACAGATAGGGAATCTGACCTACATGCAGATCAGTATCGATTGATTTAACTAGCAATAGGAGTGGGGTAGTTCTCCATTGCCTGTGTACCACTGTAATGCATAATTCCCTTCTTGATGTGACTAGCAGAAGGCAAGGGAGCATGCATTTTTTTTTAAAAACTCCTGTACCAGGTTTTCTTTATCATTATGTGTAGGTGCTCCCGATTATAAACAAATTTACCCATCAAAATGTGACTGACGTTACGCATAGTGAATTGCGGCAGTCAAGTCGACCTGTTGTTATCATCACAACTCTGCAACTCGCACTTCACATTGGAAACAACGTCTGCGGACCGCCCTATGCTTTCTGTCGGATAACGCCGAGGGACATGCAATTAAAATTTTTTATTCACTTCATGTATAGCAATTTACTTTGATATCCGTATACATTGTAGAATACCATAGCGAAGCACGGGTACATTTGCTAGTTAATCAATATAATGCTGGCTGAGTTCATTAGTGCGATAAATCAAAAATGTCATTTTAAATTATTTATTTGGTTAGATTCCTTTTCTGTTCTCTTGTGTGTTAAGTCAGATTCCTCCATTTGTGGATGCATAAGCAGATAATGCTTTGTAGTAATGAAATGTTCAGATCAATAGTGCTACATCTTAGATATAGTTATCAAGCAGTACTTCCACATTGTTGTAAGCATTAAAAATTTTGGTACCCGGTATGGAATTTATGTTTGCTCCATTGTTGTGCTCACACTTGCTGATTGTCACCAATTCCCACTTTTCATTTTAGTCAAGTGCTTGTAGTGTATTGATTGCAAACACTTTTACACAATTAGTATAAACTAATAAAATGGGCAGCTACAAGTGAAGTTTCAAATTTGTGCAGGTTCCCTAAAAAATTCAAAATTCTTCAAGTAAGTGAATTTATTATCTTGTAAAGTTAGATAAATAATTAGGTAATGATATTATTTCAAAATTGTTATCTTAATCACTGATGTTACAAAGTAGCACAAGTGCATATCCTGTTTTCAAACATTTAATGCAGTAGTGATTTTTGAACTGTAGGTTACCTTTACTGGCTACCATGTGAAACGATCTTTGATAATCCCTGGAAAATAATTGTATAATCTTGGATTGGTGCTCTTAACCGAGCCCTTGTATCGGCAGGTCCTGCAATCGCTCGCCATAGTCTAAGGTTTGACTCACAAACATGATTTGTGATGGAAATTATGAATTCTGAAAGTTTTATTTGATTTTGTAGGTGGTTAGAGTCATGTCATCTGTTATGTGATGCATTGAAATGTTCCTACTCTACATTCACAACTAACGGCAAGAAATATTCATTTCAGTCCTCGGAATTACCCAGTACCTGGTTACACTCTCTCATTAGTCAGAGTAGAACCATGCACACAACTGAGAATTGCTCAAATTCGTTAACTCTTTGAGGTTCAAATTTTGCTGTTTGTAATTCTTGACTAATAGGACACAATAGGCTACTTTACAGTACAATCTTGTATCATGATCACCATATAAATGTTGCTTATAAATACTTTTCACACACTAAACGCATGTTTCTATTTTTGGATGGAGTTTATATTAGCTTTCTTCTTCCTAAACATGTCTTGTGCAGAGACACTCTCAAACCAGCAAAGGCCTTTTGTGTGTATTCTTTTTTCCATGGCATAGGGTAGTCCATTGTCTACGTAGCTTAGTCCATTGTATATCATAGATTTTAGATGCTTCTGTAGGATTCAGTCGGCCAGATCTTATCTGCTGCTTCCCACTTTGATCTTACCTCAGGCACTATGTTATACTGATTCTCATTTCAACAGTCTACAAATATCATGCAGCAACTTAAATGACTTCTTTTAAAATGGCTAAGAGAATTGCCGTGTCAATTTGGTACTGAATTACATAAGAAGAGGTTTTAAGATTCATAACATTTCCTAATTGCTGACTTGTGCAAAGACACATATTTCTGATCTTACCAATTAGTGATGAGATTACCTGCCATTTGTGGAGAGACACATCACCCTGTGTTAAATAATTTGTGATGCGGTTTCCTTCCTCTTGTAGAGTGTCATATGGCCCTGAGCTGACCACTTTGTGCAACTCCTCCATGGTTTTCATATTTATAGACATGATCGGGGTGAAAATAACAATTATTGTGGTCGTCTGCCATCTGCGACTGATGTAAGCAGAAATATGAATTGCAAAATTCCATTCAGGCTAGATTTCACTTACGAACTCCCCACTCGTGGATACTAGTAAAATTTTACCGGATATTCAATCTGTCACTCCCGATTAACACAGATAATCCTGAAATTTTTATTTTGTTGAGTTATATATTTTTATTTATAATGCATTTTTAGTAGTTACTTAAACATGAAATTCAGAAGCGTTCTGTCCTTCAAATACTGTTTTGCAAAAATAATGCTTTATTGGTATAGGACAAAGGCTTTAGGAGAGAGAATTGAGACACAGGAAGTTAAAGGACAGGATATGTAAAATATCCATTGTATCCCATTTTCATAACAGAATATTCATCAGTCTGCTTCTTTAGTGTTAGTCCTGCCTGGTCCATTGTTGTGGTTCATTGTCTCCTGTCAGTTCAGTCTCGGGCCATGTTTGTATGTAGTCTCACAGCTTTCAGGTCGTTGTGCACTTTATCTGTCTTATGCTCTCTTGTTCGTCCCTTGCACCTCTTTTCACCGACTATCTGTGTATATTCTGACTGTCCCAATATATTGTCCTCTGCAATCATGCCCAAACCAGTGCACAGGCCTTTCCTCAATTTTCTTCTGGATCAGTGCAATACCTAAATATTTTCTTAAAACATCATTTGAAATGTGATCCAGCTCTAGTTATGCCAGCCTTCCACCTAAGCATCATTGTATCCATGATGCTTATTTGGCACTGTACCTCCTCTTTAGCTGGCCAGCATTCATTGCTGTAGAAAACCACACAATGAATAACAGTTCAGTAGATCTTAGATTTCAGATGGTCCTTCATCTGAGCATCGCAAGGGCGCACGTTTTCATTCTCAAATTCGGCCAGGCTTTGTTTATCCGTAAGTTGACCTCTTCAGTAAAGTCGGCCTTCATCAGAGATTGTGGAACCAAGATACTCGTGCTATACATTCACTGTCAACATGCATTGCTCCAACTTCTCGACGATGTAATGTCAGGTATTCTGTCTTCTTTTTGTTGAAGCGTGGTACATATTGCTTAAGTCGATTGTTCCACTCTTCTTTTCGGCGCCTATTGTCTGCAGCCAGAATTATATCATTTGCATAGAGAAATGTCCATGGTATTGGACTGTGCATGTCTGATGTAATGGTGTCAGTCACAAGAATGAACAGCAGTAGTGATAAGGCATGGCCTTGGTGGAATTCTGCAATTATGCGGAAGTCATCAGACGCTACTGCGGCAGCTTGAACATAACTCCTTGGTTCTTCGGAGAGCAATTATACCCTCTCAGTAAGATGCTCTGGAATGCCATGTTCTTATAGCGCTGACTGATAAGCTTATGAGGTACCCGATGGAAGTTCTTCTCAGGGTACAGAAAGTCGTGATGAAGCCTGTTATTGTTTTCACACTGTTTCTCAAATAATAGCCATGCAGCGTGGGTTGCTCCTGTTGCGCCACAGTTTTACAAAAATCCAGTTTGGCCTGTTGTATGTTGGGCTAAATCGCTAATCCTTTTGTGGAAGATTTGTTTGAAATCTGTCATTACGTGGTTCAAAAGCATGATTGGCGGTAATTTGAAATCGCAGGGCATCCCTTATTTTTGAATGGATACTCCATTACCAATTTGTTGGTTTGGACCTTTTTTTGATTTAATGATTGGAAAGCTTGCTTTAGCCACACTGCTACATCCCCCCCATTGAGAGAAACAAAACTCTGCCGGAAGATAAGCGGGACTGATGGCTTTCCCTGGTTTCATTTCCGTCAGCATAGCCTGGATTTCGGTGACGTCAAATTTCTACATTGGTCCTTCAACAGCGGCGGGGTTTGGGATTGGGAGATACGGAGATTCCTAGATAGATAATTTGACGAAGTAGTTTCGCCAATTAAATGTAACAAAGGCTTTTCAGTCTGTCAAACACACAGCAAATACAATGTAAATTATAACACTATGAACATACCTGTAAAATACACACTAACATACAAAGAATGACATGTTTCGTTCTACAAGATCATCCTCATATTCTATCAAATCACTTAATTCGGCCAGTCAGGCAAATTACGAAGCCAACAACCTCAAATCACTTAAAATCAAAATCATGAATATTGACAAATCAATTACTTTCAATAATAAATGTCCAGAATTGAAGCTCGTTCCTAAGTACATGCCCATAAAAGCTAAACCCACAACAACTTCGGCTAAAATATCAACATCTCAGTCACAATTACTATGGATCAGAAACGAACTCAAATTCGCGTACATAAAGAAACAGGAAATCAATAAACAAATTCTACACATCCGTTTAAACTTAAGCTACTTCCGGCACCACACACAATGGACGTCCTACTTCAACTTTTTACACGATTACATTAAAAAAGAAGCAATCCAGAAACAGAAGGTCATTGACAATAAAATACGTAACCTAATGATTAAACAGAAAAATCCAGAAAACGCTAAGCACAACAAACTCGCGAATTTTCACCCTAGATGAATTAACAGATCAGACACTACCTTTCCAAAGAATGAAATAAATCTGCTAGAGAAAGGTCTCAAATTCAACTGCCAGGAACGTCATAACGAAAACAACATAAAACAGCTCATCACTAACTTAGAAATTGCTTGCAACAAAATACCCTCTCCACAAAGAGAAATAGTAAAAAACGTAGCCACCTACGAAGCCATAAAAATAATTGCACCTGAAAATTTCACCAAACAACCGAATTACGCCACACAATACTTGGCATTGAAAACAGTTAAGAACAAAATTAAAAACGACAACCTTATCATCACGAAAGCGGATAAAGGTAACACATAATGAAGGAAGACGATTACATAGAAAAAACGATAGTATTTATCAACAACAGCGGTATTCAAGAACTGCAACGCGACCCTACAAATAAAGCAAGCTATCAAGAAAACGGTCTTCGTTTTCACAAACCAATGAAAAGAAAGCCTCACCATCAAAAATCCTAAACTCCCCACACTAAGAGCCCTGCCCAAAATACACAAAGAGCCGTGTCCCATTAGACTACTAGTAAATTTTAGAGATGCGCCAAGTTACAATTTTAGCAAACAACTGAACCTAATTCTAAAAGAGAAAATTTCACTTAAAGGAGACAGATCAATTAAAAACAGCCTAGAACTACTTAAAGACCTAAATAAACTTAAATAACAGAGAGCACACGTATGATATCCTTTGACATCACTAACATGTACACCAACATACCAATAGATGCCATTAAAATTATCGAAAAACTTCTTAAAGAAAACACCTCTCTACAAGAAACCAAAGAAGTTATTAACCTTCTTAGAACAACACTACACCAAAATTGCTTTGCATTCAACAACAAAATATATTGCCAAAAAGAAGGGTTAGCCATGGGCTCACCGTTATCAGGTATAATAGCAAACATTTTTCTGAATAACTTCGAAAACATCTTCTTAATGGGCCAGCTTTCGAAAGGAATCTTACATTGGAGCAGATACGTGGATGACGTCATATGCATATATAATAAAGTAGCTAACATTTTCAAGAAACAAGGTGTAAAGTAGCCTTTCGAACGAATAACACACTAAAGAGACACATCAGCAGGTGCAACCTAAACAAAAAGGACCCTTTCTCAAAGTCAGGAATATATGAACTCAAGTGCCAAGAACCTAACTGCAACGCAACATATATAGGTCAAACAAAATGTAATTTCAGTACAAGATACAAAGAACACAAATACGCGATCAGATATAATCGGCATTCAGCCTTCGGGGAGCACATCTACGACTGTTCACACCATTTCACAGACATCACAACCGATCTAAAAATGTTACACTTCGAAAATAAAAGTAAATCTTTGAATATAAAAGAAGCAATAGATGTTTACGTCGCAAAAAATGCTAATGTTAATAACCTGAATGAGCATTTACATTTAAATAATCTCCCCTATTCGCTCTACTCACATAATATCTGGCAACATCTACTCATTAAATTGCGTTTATAATAATAAGAAGAAGAATACCGTTCCTTACTTTATTCACCTAAGTTATTAATTTGCATTCATCCATAGTACATAAATGTACATTTAACATGAAGTAGGTCAATAACCTCCCTCCCCTCTCCAATGTTGATGGAAGGTTCCACAGCGCTCCAGCCGCTCCGCCCTACTTCTCTCTCCCTTCTCCGCTGTACAGTATACTCGATTTAATCATCCAATAGGAGAGATCCACATCGCTCTACAAGGCCCCTCCCATTCTTGCCCTCCCCTCTCCACGCGCAGCGTGCTCACCAAAAACTTTCCATGACCGCAGTCCTGGAATAGTGTTTGGTGACAACGGACTTAACATCGGCAGTCTAGATAAGTACGTAAGTTTTCACTATATTAATACTTGTATATATATTTATTTTTGTCATTACTGTTTCATGTTATCACTAAACTCTCTATCACTGACAAGTTTACGCTACATAAAAAATGCTGTTTATATATATATATTGTACCAGCAAAGCCTAGGTCCTGGTCCATATCAATCGAAAGAAACGTCATTCCAGCATAAAATATCCGTCCGACGTACGAACATCTAAGTAAAGGAATGTTCCAGCATGTGCCAGACTCCACGAGTGCACTAGGCGGAGTCAAGTGACGTCACCTGTCGTTCGAAGTTCACCTCCCCTACAGATATTTCTCGAAAATAATTTTCTTTTCGCAAGCTTTTCAACGCCTGAACCAATTTCAACGGGACAAACGCTGAATTGTAGCGGACGTCATAAAAGTTAATCCCTGTGAATTTCAAATTAATCCATCCCATGGTTGTTGAGTTATAATAATTTATAAAGTCTAAGAAAATTACGCACTCACGGTCACATGGCCAAGAGATACCACCCCTCCCAGCGCCAGTATATATGTGAAGGCTAACAATCAGAGCAGAGCAGTACAAGGACGAGTACACAGATGTGTGTGAGTGAGACAGAGGAGCGACCGACACTCGTACAGTATGTCCGCGCAGTCACGGTGAAAGTACTTGCCGTCGCGTTTCCGGAATACGAAGTTATATTGCCGACAAAATTATAAAAGACGTCGCACTGTATTTAGTATATCACGTCGCGACTACGGTCTAATTCTAGAGACATTTGAGAATATAATACGAGTGAATTTATTGAAGTGCAAATCCCAAATATTTGACGTTCACAGAATATATCATTACGTGTAGACTTAGTTTACCTCACATGATATTGACCTTCTACCATGAACAGTAACTAATGTGTAGAATTACCAGAACTCATTTCTTTTCGAGCATCGAACTGTGTTTTTTTATTCGTATAGTGTTCATGCCATATTAGTATACAACTTACAGTAGTAAACTGGGTGAATACTAAGAACTTTTTCTGAGGTAATATGACGTTATAATAACAAGATAATCAGAAAATAATCCTTAGTGACTTAATGACCGTGTTCAAAGACTGTGATTATAGACTGTGCTTTTTCAAGTGTGAACTGTGTCATTATGGACGTTTTCAGTAACGACTTTTAATAGCATTTCATACAGAAAGGACTGTGATTATTCATTTAACGTCTTAAAGTTCAATTACACCATAAACTGTGTTCAACAGTAAATGACAGTGTCAGTGATAACTACTCGCACCAAGTGAATTTTCCGTGTGCTCAAAATTACCTTAACGAGCTGCAATTCTACACGATCCAGTCCCAGCTATCATCACCTCATCGGGGGACGTCAACATGGTATGTTAAGGGAACATCGCTGATCCTGATTCTCCACGGAACATTCTAGATGTCCATCCTTCAACATCTGTAGCAACATTTCTTTCATTAAGTGAGTAGTAACAAACTGACTAAAATTTTCTCATTAATTTTGAACAGTGGAAACTTCAGTGCCGCGTGTGAACAAATATTTCAGAGTTGTCATAATTTCTCAGAAGTTCTTCTTTTGTGATTAATTTAATTTTCAAATTTAATTTTCATATCTCATAGAAAGACTTTAGGCTTTTCTAGTGTGCTATACATCAACGTTTACAAACTGAAAAACTGAAAACTTTTAACAGAAATTTAATTTCTCATGTCAATTTGCAGTTACAAGTGTGTGCTCATATTTAGAAAGACTTTAGGTGGAAATCTAATTCTCACATATGAAAGACTTTGGAATCAGTGATATTTATTTAATTTTCATGAACAGAATTCGAGAAGATTACGTTTAAACTTTTAATTCCAATGCCAGATTTGAGTCCAATAATCATATTGCAGGGTGAAGAATCAATAAATTGTTTAAAAAAATGTATAACCATCTATTATTCGCTCTGCGAGTCTATCCCGCTCTGTATCGGCTCCAAAACCAAGTTCCACTCCCTGAGGTCCTACTCATGCCCTTTACCCAAGACCTTTTCCTGGTACAGAGAGGATAGAATATATAATAGATTGAGCCCAACGTGGGGCTCGATTTGGAGCCGTGCCATAATAATAGATGATGCGCCAGTAATAATAGATATAACCGCAACATTCAGGGTTCGATTCAAGTCATAATAAATTGCAATTTGAGTACAGGATTCGACTGCAACTATTACGAACCCGAAGAACTTGTTGTACTTGACTTATTCGAATATTCCGGAAACATAGATAACTTACTTGCAGCAATCGAAGCTCTTTGGCTTAGCATTAATGATCAGAATGCTAAGATCGGTAGGTCTAACAGCCAGATAGCAAAAAATGAACACGCAAATAGATCGAGTTAATACGCAAATGGTAGAGTCTAATAACCAATTGAAGACTCAAATGAATACACAAATAACCGCACTACAGTCATAGATAGTTGACTCTAATTCCCAATTGCAGGCTCAAATAATTAATTGTAATACACAACTGCAAACGCAGTTAAATGAGTCAAGCAGCAAGGTCGAAGACTTAACTTCTAAAATTCACAGGACCTTGAACACTAAGTTTGCAGAGGCCGATAAAGTCATTAATAAAAGGCTCACTGAATCCAGTGCCCTTATCGAGCAACGATTCTGTGAAGCTGGAACTCGCCTCGAAAAGAAACTTACTGATTCTAGTGCACAAGTCGAAGCCACATTGAAAAACATGCTGGATCAGTTTGTTGAAAACTTAGAGTCCATCAAGGAAGAAATAAAGACAGAGGTCGTCAAGTCTTTAGACAAAGATCTTAGAAATGTTCTTCCTTCCGTTCAAGCATTTTCCACCGAACTCAAAGATTTACGGACTGAATTTCAAGAATCCCATGGTAACATCTCACAAGCTCAAGTAAAGCTAGCTCAGGTGCAGGAAAACTTGCGAGATGCATTAAAGAACGACGTGGGCCAATTACGAAACGAGATAGGATTAATTAAGAGCACGCAAGGAGAACTCGACAAGCGTATGACAGGACAGCTAGACAGCACGAATACCCAGATAGCTGCTTTCTGTAAAGACGTACAAGTCATTAAAACTGACTTGAGAAATTAAATAACAGGTTTAGACGCCTCAATTAATTCCAAAATTTAAAACTTGTCTGAAGAATTGAATCAAATTAAACTCAAAGAACATACGACTGACGTCACAATCCCTGGTTCTTCGAGGGAAGTACACAACATAACAACCCTCATTAAAGTACCAAATGACAAACCAGTCAAATTTTCAGGACGTGACGAGTATACTGCTCGAGAATTTTTGTTAAATGTCGACGATTACCTGGAAGAGAATAGGGTAGATGACGATAGAAAACTTAGAGTAGTATCCAAGCTTCTAGAAGGACGAGCCTTGTCATGGTTCATAGCTTTTAAGAGCAACTTTAAAAACTATGACGACTTTAAAAAGGCACTTCTGAAACGCTTTTGGGATTCTGAAATACAACACCTCGTCAAGATGCAACTCTACTCTAGTAAATACAGTACTTCAGTCAATACTTCCCGATATTCAGATTATTGTTTAATGCAATTAAAGAAATTACAATTTTTAGATCCACCTTTGACAGATATCGAACTAATTCAGATCCTGACACTTCAATATCCGCCTCATGTTCAAGAGATACTAGTCGCTGCCAACATTAAAACATTGGAACATTTCGACGCTACTTTGCGCAGGTTAGATACGGCTAATATCCAATCTAGTCCGATAACTAACAGGAGTCGAGAAATAAATACGAACTCTGCGGAAATAAAACCGCCAGAGAGAGAGGAACCCAGGACACGTGAAGAAGGCAGATTAAGCCCTACCAACCCAACCAGATTCCGGAATTTTAGACGTCAGAGGAATCAGGATAGACACCCTTACCAACCTAGGAATTTATGGAGACAGCGTGAAAGCACTCCTGAAGGAAATCGTGAGTCTAGACGACGAGAACTCGAAAATAGATGGAAGGATACACGGGAATACGTCAGGGAGAGAAATCGTAATCCTGATGAGCTTGGAGCCACATCCCTGGAATACCAACGTCAATTCGGACCAAGTGAACAAAGATCACCTGATCCTGAATCAACAGGTGCTATAAAAAACGCCGATCTCACAATAGGGAGATTGACTACAGAACACGATGAGGACGAGAATACAAACGATTGTACTGCTGTTATCGATTACTGGCACATTGACGATTCCGACGCACAAACACCAAGGCAATCATTACACGTTCGTTACCTGTCATAACAGTACGCACAGGCAACCTACAGGTGATTACGCTCATCGATTCTGGAGCGCAAGCTTCTTTAATTTCTGATAGGCTTGTAGACTCACTTAAAAATCAGAACAATGTTTTGTTATTGCCTGCAGCTCAGATCAAAGTAAGAGGGATAGTTCCTGATAAAGTTGTTAAGTGTAAATCCCAGGCATTTTTAGAGTTTGAAATTAACAGTCAGTCATTCGAACACATATTTTTGGTAGTATCACGTCTTGACTTCAATTTAATACGTGGATCAGATTTTATGATCAAATACAAAGGAACTATTGATTATGATGCCAACCTCGTAAGATTAAAGAATTATTCAGTAGGACTACAGCTGGTAGGACCAAGCGACCTGGAAGTTCAAGAGAATGGAGCCCGTTTTGAAGAAGCCGGTGGTGACATAATTAAGCCCGCTGTAAGCGAGGTTGCGCCAGCCGTAGCAGAATGTAGAAAGGGTGACCAAAGTGAGGACGATGCAGAGTCCCTATTCAATGAGAACTCCATCATAGGTCCGGATTATATAATGTCAATAGCCAGCGTGGTTGAAGACCCGGAAATTAAATTAAAATTGGAGGAGGCCAAAAATGATGTTCTACAAAAATTTGCAAGTGTGTTCGATGACAAGCCTGGAGAGATAGCTGGCTACGAATATCATCTTGATGAAAATGACTTGTCTCCTTATCAGAAGAAGCTATATCCAATTCCAGAGAGCCAATTTAAAACAATATGTACCACAGGAAGAGTAAAGCCTGGAAAAGAAAATCCTGCGTATTTTCTTTTCGTCCAACCAAGGGGAAGATGTACCAGGAAAGCCTAGGTCCTGGTCCATACCAATCGAAAGAAACGTCATTCCAGCATAAAATATCCGTCCGACGTACGAACATCTAAGTAAAGGAATGTTCCATCATGTGCCAGACTCCACGAGTGCACTAGGCGGAGTCAAGTGACGTCACCTGTCGTTCGAAGTTCACCTCCCCTACAGATATTTCTCGAAAATAATTTTCTTTCCGCAAGCTTTTCAACGCCTGAACCAATTTCAACGGGACAAACGCTGAATTGTAGCGGACGTCATAAAAGTTAATCCCTGTGAATTTCAAATTAATCCATCCCATGGTTGTTGAGTTATAATAATTTAAAATCTAAGAAAATTACGCACTCACGGTCACATGGCCAAGAGATACCACCCCTCCCAGCGCCAGTATATATGTCAAGGCTAACAATCAGAGCAGAGCAGTACAAGGACGAGTACACAGATGTGTGTGAGTGAGACAGAAGAGCGACCGACACTCGTACAGTATGTCCGCGCAGCCACGGTGAAAGTACTTGCCGTCGCGTTTCCGGAATACGAAGTTATATTGCCGACAAAATTATAAAAGACGTCGCACTGTATTTAGTATATCACGTCGCGACTACGGTCTAATTCTAGAGACATTTGAGAATATAATACGAGTGAATTTATTGAAGTGCAAATCCCAAATATTTGACGTTCACAGAATATATCATTACGTGTAGACTTAGTTTACCTCACATGATATTGACCTTCTACCATGAACAGTAACTAATGTGTAGAATTACCAGAACTCATTTCTTTTCGAGCATCGAACAGTGTTTCTTTATTCATATAGTGTTCATGCCATATTAGTATACAACTTACAGTAGTAAACTGGGTGAATACTAAGAACTTTTTCTGAGGTAATATGACGTTATAATAACAAGATAATCAGAAAATAATCCTTAGTGACTTAATGACCGTGTTCAAAGACTGTGATTATAGACTGTGCTTTTTCAAGTGTGAACTGTGTCATTATGGACGTTTTCAGTAACGACTTTAAATAGTATTTCATACAGAAAGGACTGTGATTATTCATTTAACGTCTTAAAGTTCAATTACACCATAAACTGTGTTCAACAGTAAATGACAGTGTCAGTGATAACTACTCGCACCAAGTGAATTTTCCGTGTGCGCAAAATCACCTTAACGAGCTGCAATTCTACACGATCCAGTTCCAGCTATCATCACCTCATCGGGGGACGTCAACATGGTGTGTTAAGGGAACATCGCTGATCCTGATTCTCCACGGAACATTCTAGATGTCCATCCTTCAACATTTGTAGCAACATTTCTTTCATTAAGTGAGTAGTAACAAACTGACTAAAATTTTCTCATTAATTTTGAACAGTGGGAACTTCAGTGCCGCATGTGAACAAATATTTCAGAGTTGTCATGATTTCTCAGAAGTTCTTCTTTTGTGATTAATTTAATTTTCAAATTTAATTTTCATATCTCATAGAAAGACTTTAGGCTTTTCTAGTGTGCTATACATCAACGTTTACAAACTGAAAAACTGAAAATTTTTAACAGAAATTTAATTTCTCATGTCAATTTGCAGTTACAAGTGTGTGCTCATATTTAGAAAGACTTTAGGTGGAAATCTAATTCTCACATATGAAAGACTTTGGAATCAGTGATATTTATTTAATTTTCATGAACAGAATTCGAGAAGATTACGTTTAAACTTTTAATTTCAATGCCAGATTTGAGTCGAATAATCATATTGCAGGGTGATGAATCAATAAGTTGTTTTAAAAAATGTATAACCATCTATTATTCGCTCTGCGAGTCTATCCTACTCTGTATCGGCTCCAAAACCAAGTTCCACTCCTTGAGGTCCTACTCATGCCCTTTACCCAAGAACTTTTCCTGGTACAATATATATATATATATTTTGACCGTTCGTGGGACGCCTAGTTCGAAGATGATAATTAATTTCATAATGCGCTCGACTAGAATTCAGGTGTTTACATGATCCTCCACTCAGGGCATGGCCCTTCTGAAAGAAAGCGGTCACATCCTATCAATAATTAACCTGGTAATGATCTAACATCAGTCTCAGAATAATAAGTTCACTTAAATTAGGCATAAATGAAAATTGCAATG
The DNA here is from genome assembly GCF_040414725.1 of Anabrus simplex. Lineage (NCBI taxonomy): Eukaryota > Metazoa > Arthropoda > Insecta > Orthoptera > Tettigoniidae > Anabrus > Anabrus simplex. The sequence continues at coordinate 39,418,937 of NC_090279.1, forward strand.
AAAAATTGGAAGTGTAATAAGTTTAATAAAGTGAAATTAACTGACTACAATTGAACAACTGAATATGCAACATAAAAATAAATTATCCTTGTGCATCTCTTATCGCACTGTATTAAAAGAATCAAGTCCATCTTGAAAAATAATTGTCAGTCATTAAATTAAAATCTCATCATTAAACAACATTGATTCACTTAAATAAATATAAATTAATATAATGGAAAATCAGCAATTTCAGTTTCTATTCATTCATCTTGTTTGTTCATTCGCTGACGCATTTATTAGACGAACCTGTCCTCCCTGCTCTACTTTTCCTATTACTTCATTATAACCTCCTATCTAACTTAATAATAACTTGAATTTTCTAACGGCGCATGATAAACACCGAAAATCCTTCAAATACATAATAATAATATCATTGCTCCATAATTAAATAACTGCATGTCTCCATCCAACGAACGGCATCATATGGCTGGACCTGAAATAAAGTACTAACTACTGTCATAAATAAGTGAACGATCAAATGCTAGACGATCTGCGTTGCATCGGCTCCATTCCATCCTGCTGGAAAATACTTCTACAGCGCCAACTTACTACATCTAGCAATGCCACAGATTGATCTACAGTACAGGTGACAATACTCTCACAATCTAATTATCGTTCGAGTAGCTTGTCGAAGATCCTACTCGCGTGTTCGTAAATTACATTCCGCTATCCATGTGATATCAAATTAAACTCAAGTCAGCTCGTATGCCTAACCAATCTCTTCGAAAAGCATCCAATCAACGCTACGAAACTCGCTCATCTAATAAACTCAAATATACGCGGCGGAAATACCTCTCAATAACACTATCCTAACCATTGGCCATCTCAAAGAATTAAATTACTACCGCAATTCACCACTCAATAAATCATTCTCTAATTATACCGTCAACTATACCTTTACATGACCCTACATATTTTACGCCACACAATGTCCACCACATAATGAAAACAATCATCATTCCCTACACAAATGAGCTAAAATATATTTGAAGAGTTTCACTATTATTCATACAACCATCACTGAATCGATCCACTAAACACATCACAACACTCCGCGGAATTATTCATATTATAAGATCACCACATCAAATATCTCACACATCGGTACTTAAAAACTTACCTGTGGCATTCAAGATCACACTCGCTTCATAGCTGTTCCACTAACACGGAAAACAACGCAGGAAAGATCGCCTAACCCAAATATTCACCGACGGAAACGATATTCTAATATACGCAGTAGCATTATATGACGTTAAACCAACACCGTTAGCACGTTAGAACATTCAAGTTATTTCACTTTACATCACCTGTGTGACATTTAAAAAGATCTACTAATACTATAAGCATCTACAAGTAAACAAGAAAGGCAAGGTTCGACTACTCATCTGACTTCCTCGCTTCTCCATAGGTATTGGTAGTCAGGTTATTTTTCAGCCATCTCATGCATTTCGGCAGAGCGCGGACCCACCAGGATCCTACTGGTTTACTCGGACATCTCCTGTATATGGACTTTCTTATTCACAAATATAGGCAACATCTTGGGTTCAATCTGAAACACGAACAAAATAATTAGAGCGAATTCATACATATTTACAAGTCCACTGTTATAGATTAATACTGGCCTGTATAAATTAGTGTCGCTCAATGCTATATTTAGTTTATCAAACGTTATTTAGGCCTCAACTTCTTAAATTTTAAAGACTTTAACTCGCATACAAGAGCTGTGCTCACTATTTGCTTCTCGATCTTTTTTCTGCTACTCAAGAATTAACATTGAAACAAATTCTAACTTCATTATTTACCATAATAATAATGAGGCTGCTTTCCATGAACCACATAACTACAATCCGGACTTCTTTACATATGATTTTGACATTTGAGGAAACGTTATCACGGAGATTCACAAAGGAACACATGCTACTATTGTTTATTCTTCTCCACTTGAAGTACGTCATACCACACGCCTGTTAGATGATTAACTGTGTATAATTCCGGCTCAATCCATGGCCTCCTTGACGTCTGTAATACTAGATGTAATGTCTGGCCTTTCTTCTCCTCAGCTGTTACTGCAAATATTTATTGATACCCGCTTGTGACTACACTGTTTTCATGCGGTCCGATGTATACCACGGGGTTCTGAGCTTGATCTACCGATTCTCTTCCATAAGATCTACCATCAGTTCGCGAGTTGTGTCGGCTCATATATTACGAATATATTTAAATTCACCGTGCATCAACAATTTATCTTACGTCCATACCGTCCATATGCATCTATCATACTTATGACCTTATGACCTTCAATGACTCCCTGACATGTAATTACACTTCATTGGAAGGTCATAATATATATAAGCTTTAAGTGATTTGATAGAATCTGAGGATGTTTTTGTAGAACGAAACATGTCATTCTTTCCATGTTTGTGTGTATTTTACATGTATGTTCATAGTGTTATAATTTACATTGTATTTGCAGTTTGTTGACAGACTGAAAAGCCTTTGTTACATTTAACTAAATCAACACTGGAAAACATCTCTTCACTCTTAACAAACAGTTCCGCTAGTGTACTCGCGCTTCCCGTCAGTCCAGTAGCAAATCGTCTGCTTCCTCATTGATGGTGTAAAAACGTTGGACTTCTGCCGTTTCGCAATGCTTCGATTTGAGTAGCCGGTAAATATTCCGCGCGTGTCATGTTTCACATATAGACCTCTTTACCGGTTTGCCTGTGATAGTGCAACGACCTCCTTCAGTTTACTAGTTGCTGCTTTGTAGGCATTCCGAGGAGCATGAAACTCGTGGTACAGCTGTTTCTTCAACCTTACTGCATACTTAACATGGTCATTTCGAAGCCACATGTCATAGGTAACCCTTCGTTGTCGTCGCCCTGACTGAGTTGTTTCAGGATTAGTGCGTGCGCCTTCCGACTCACTTCAGCTATAGTGATTTGTGGCACTGTAACATTTCCAACAAAGTTGGCCTCCTTCTTCAGGTGCCACGATTCGATCCCTTTTGACCTATTTCCTGTGAAGTATTGGGCTCCTGATGACTTTATCCGCAGCTTACAGATGACTGGTCGACGTTGCATCGCAGCGGTTTCGTAAGGAACAACTGTTGTCTCTAGAACATCTTTGAGATTCCTTCGTCTCACAAGGATGTAGTCATCGTCGCCATAAGACCTATCTGTGTCGGTGCGACGTAAAGCCCCTAGCAAAAAAAACCAAGGATGTAGTCAGTGTAAGTTGGATGTGAGCCACTGTAGTATGTGATTAGATGAATATCACGCTTTTTGAACCGTGTGTTCGCGATAATCAGTTTCTGCATAATCGGGAATTTGTTGCCATTGTCGTTTCTCTGTCCATATTCATGAACGCCATGGACTGTGTGTTCTTCCTCCGTTTGACACTTCCTTTCAGATCACGAGCAACGATGAGATTGTCTGCGGTCTTCTCGTCAGGCAGTGCCTGGTAGGCATGTTTGTTCTCCGTGCCCAGGCCAGTGTGTGGAGCATTCCACTGAAAAATTTGAATTTCCTTCCCTCTCCAATGTGGACGAGTTACATCAAGTGATTGTCATACTTTTGCACCTCGGAGACTGGACCGTTAAATTTTGCTGATAAAACAGTGCCAACACCATTAGTGGTTCTTCGGCTTCCGTTGAACATAAGTTAGTAGCTGCTCCGCATTTCGCATGTTTTTTCTCCACTCCATCTTTATTCCTGCACCTCACAGATGCCTATATGCCTTCTCTGATGTGCTGTGGGTAATTTGCCAGTTCATTCAGAGGTAGTTCAGTGAGGGGATACAGAATGGGGGTACTCGCTTGCTTAGCCGTCAAGCCCGTGCGACGGCAACCCTTGCATACTTTTCATGGTGACTGGGCCCTGCCAATGCGCGTCCCTTTCAGAGGACATCCTAGCATTGGTTCCGATTCCATGAGACATATTTCTGTAATCATATGTGTGGTGTTATTTTATGGCTGGCTTGTCTTGAGGCATTTCAGAGCTCATGACAGCAGGGAGTTACGCCGCTCCGGATATGGGAACAGACGCCTTTTTTGCAGCTGCTCCTGTGGAGATGAAACGCTACGCTCCTTTCTGAATTAACTTCCCAAAAGATAGAGTACCTCTTCTGTCAACTGCTCCGTACGGAACGTCTCCATCTCTGCCAAAGTTGTCATTGCAAACTTGTGCGTGTTTGGTCCGCGAGAGATATTCAATTTCGCTCAATTCTACCGGCAGGCCAGGGCGGAACCTGTATCCTTCACCTGGGACGCGTCACGTGTTACAGCAATGTAGCTGGTTCGTGCATCAAATTTGTCAATAAAAAATGAAATGCCATATTACTGAAAAACTAATTGCGAACCTGATAAATCACTCGTCACAAAAATCACATAATCTGGTAAAGAAGAATGGCCACAGACTTTTGCACCTTTTGCTTGGCATGATATGCCACAAAACGTATGACGTACAATCAAGTGTCGTATTTTCTGCCCCTGTTCTCTACATCAATATGTTGTGTGATGATCAAGATGTCTATCCTGTCGTATCTGGAATAAATGTCCCCCTTTTATTTATCCACTCATTTTCTCCTAAGTGTGCAGTAAGAACATGTGGTCGAGCCTCCCATTACTTTGCTTGAGAAGAAGTCATGCATTCGACTCGGGCATGTGAATTCAGTGAATACAATATGAATGAGAGAGTACCAGTTCATGTTACGATGTATCCTGCTCTGCGTGACTGTTATTTCCCATAAGCAAGAAATTATTATTTCTTGCTCTTCTTTCGTAGAATATGTAGATCCACTTGCGGTGGGGAGACAGGCACAGACTTGGATGCCGTCTGACTGTGTTATCAATCCACTAAAAGTAATTAGGTTGTCAGTGAACTTTTGAAATAAAAGGCTTCTCATTCGTTCCTTTACATAGGAACAATATCCACTAAGGTGCAACTCATCGTTCTGTCATCTCGAAATTTGGCTCAAGTCTTGTTTTTCGTGCTCCTTCTTACCGTAGTGTTAGGGGGAAACTTGTGTGAATGTTCAAGTACATGAGAGCTTGCATTTGGGTTCAATTTAGGATATGAGAACATTGTACAAAGGGCACTAGGAAAGTTTTGCAATACGCAAAAACGGTTGGCCGGTCACCCCTGTTATGGTGAGGGATGAAAAGAGGGGTGAAATCCGCTCTAGAGGAGAGCATGGTGCGACCTTCACACCAGTTATTACCAAGCAATGGAATTAAAAGCAAGTTAAGATGTCAGTGTGTTGTAAAGGTGAATATCACGCAATTATCCGCTACAGATTTGCTCATGGATTAACTGTTGACCAGTGCCTGGAGGAGGTGACTCCTGTGCTGGGGAAAGACTTCCCTCATCGGACAACAATTTCATGCTGGTACAAACAGTTCCAGAGGGGAAATTCTGGGGTTGAAGACGATCATCGTTCTGGGCGACCGTCTGAATCAGTGACCGAGGAAAACATTGAAGCTGGGAGGAAAATGTTGCATCAAGAGAGGCGGTTGCTATGGGCAGATAGAAGAGTCCCTCCACATCCCTGCACCTGCATTTCATTCAATGCTACACGACCATCTCCATGTTAGAGGGGTTTGTTCCCTTTGGGTGCCCCATTCACCTTCAGAGGAACAAAGGGCACATCGAGTGAAACGGTGCCGAAAAATGCTAAAAGATTGAAAATAGGACTTCGCGTAACGTCAGTAGCATCGTTACAGGTGACGAAACTTGGCTTTATTATTACGATGTCCCAACAAAATCTCGGAAAAAGGTGTGGCTGTGTGAAGATGAGGGCACTCGTGCGACTGTGCGAAAGTTAAGGTTAGTGAAGAAAAGGGTGATTGCAGTATTCTTCACTAAACGGGGCATCTTGACTCGGGATGTGCTAGAAACACAAAGGAAAGTTACTGCGAAGTGGTACAGTGAGACTTGTCTGCCTCAGGTCCTCCAGGCTATCAAGCAGCTCTGTCCAAGGTGACGCATCAACACTTGGCTCTTGCATCACGACAATGCTCCAGCACATCATGTTAATGTAACTGGATTTTCTTGCCATATCCGGGTTGACTGTGCTTGATCACCCTCCATAGAGTCCTGATCTTGCCCATGTGACCTCACACTCTTCCCAGAAGTGAAGATAAAGCTGAGAGGGCGGCGTTTTGCATCCGACCTGGAGCTTCTGGCACCACTGGATGAAGAGTGTGAAAATGTAACTGAAAAACGTGACAGAGTTGGTTCAGTGACTAGTTTCGACAAGTGTATTGAGTGTGGTGGAAATTATTTTGAAGAAGTCTTAAGCGTTCACTCACATTGCAAAGCTTTCCTAGTGCCCTTTGTAATAAAACACTAATATGAGAGCCATATTGTTTGTTGCATTCATAATGTCTATGACAGCAGTATCTGGGTGAGAAAAAAAGTGTCAGTGTTAGGGTACGAGCGGTCATCTGCTTGTTTTATTTCAGCCTTTCCAGGATTTCATCAGGATTAGTGGTTTCCATGTTGCATGCGGCCTCTGTTAAAACAGCAATTAAGAGTTAGGCTGATGTAATAGAAGGTAGTAAGTATGAACTTCCTTGTATGAACCTACTGTCCTATATATAGGTTGGCTCTGTTTGATTGCACATCAAAGCTACCTAATTAGAAATAACCGCACTGTGACATAATAGAATGCTATACACTGATATGATATCAATGTACAAATACAATATGTGTGTTTGCATGACAGTAAATAACATTCATAAAACATTAGCCATGATTCAGCAGATCTAGCTGACTGTCGGCAAACAATTTTCTCAACTTTACTAATATCTACATCACTGCGAATCTCACAACCTTAACAGAGGTTTTACAAAAAATGTTACTTGCATGCCACAAAGCACTGTGTGGAAGAAGAAGATAAAAGCTCCAAACCATGTGCCATCATTTATGTAGAACAGAATATACAGATTTCAATAGCTAAATGTGTGTCGGATTAAAGGGCTTATAATTTTCCTTTGAGGCTGGACCACTTCTCATGCATTCTTTAAATGAGGTCTGTTAACTCGTTCATTCCAAAATGGTCAGAAGTTTCTTGCGCGTGATATCGTGATTCGAGAGAAAAGATGCAACACAACCTCGTAACAAATGAGAGCTTTTGAAATTTATGTCTACACTCTGAATTTAACCTAAGATGATGTTTACCCTCAGGAATGTGATGTTCATGAGTAACAAGGTCTCTGCATGGGGTATCAGTGAGTGGAATGTTCCTTTATGTGATAGGTGGCTATTGAACTATTGGTCACATGGTGTTAATTTTTCACTGTAGATCGAGACCTGAGGTAAGCTATGCAGATCATCAACCTCCGGATGGTGGAGCACCTTGTTTTTGGTGTAATGTGTGCAGTGATGTCCTGGCCGGGAATTTAGGCCTCTTACAACATCTGAAGAGACACAATGAAGATCGTCCCTTCAAGTGCGGTCACTGCGGAAAGCTGTTCGATAGCGGAAGCATCTTGTCGGAACACTTGAGGATCCACCCGCTCCTAGAGTGCGGATTTTGCCATAAATGCTTTACAGAGAGGAACATGCTGACAGACCACATGCGGTTACATACAAGTGGGATAGCAAACGAGTGCTCAGTATGTCTTAAAAGATTCAGGAATTGGTGTTACTTGACGAACCACATGCGTTCTCACGTGCTACATTGTTGCAATATCTGTCGCAAATCCTTCACCAGGAAGAGCAGTCTAGAAGTTCACATGCGGATTCACGCAGGCGTGAAGCCTTATTTGTGCAATATCTGTGGCAAATTCTTCAGTCATTTAACCACTCTGAAAGATCATAAATGGACTCACACAGGCGAGAAGCCAAACAAATGCAATGTTTGTGGCAAATCCTTCATATCTAAAAGCAACCTAACTGGACATATCCGGATTCATACAGGCGAAAAGCCATACTCCTGTAGCATCTGCGGAAAAGTCTTCACCCATAAAAGTACATTATCGAATCACATGGCAACTCACACAGAAGAGAAGTCACATTGGTGTAAGGTCTGTGGTAAGTCTTTCAACAGTAAACCTCAACTAGCACGACACGTGCGAACCCACACTGGCGTCAAGCCATTCTCATGCAATGTTTGTGGCAAATCCTACACGCAGAAAGCCAAACTAGCATATCATATACGGACTCACACACACGAGAATCCATCCTGCTGCAGTATCTGTGGCAAGTCATTCAACAGTAAATCCTACGTAGCACTACATGTGCGGACGCATACCAGCGTCGAGCCGTTCTCATGCAATGTCTGTGGCAAATCCTACACGCAGAAAGGCAACCTGGCATATCATATGCGGACTCACACACACGAGAAGCAATACTGTTGCAGTATCTGTGGCAAATCATTCAGCAGTAAATCCTACGTAGCACTACATGTACGGACACACACGGACGTAAAGTCGACTGATGCAATGTCTGTGGCAAATCCATCCGGAAAGGAAACCTAGTAGGGAATTTGCAGACTGACACGATCTTGTAGCCACAGTGGTGCAGTATGTCTCCGGGTGAATTGCACTCTCGCAACACGTGGCCGCACACAGACGAGAAGCCATACCGTGAAATGTCCGTGGCATATTTTTCAGCCGAAAAATCTATCATAGAGCTCGCACACGACTGTTCGGTATTGCGTTGAAAAATTCGAAGGATCGTGTACTCGTAACATTATTATTTAATCTCGTGCAGCTTCATTCCGGCGTGAAGTTATGCTGGTGCGCCGTCTCGGCGGTGTACACCAACTGCGTGCGAACGATGTCACAAAACACGGAGCAGTGCAGCAACTCTCCGAGTTCATTTTTTTTTGCTAGGGGCTTTATGTTGCACCGACACAGATAGGTCTTATGGCGACAATCGGATAGGAAAGGCCTAGGAGTTGGAAGGAAGCGGCCGTGGCCTTAATTAAGGTACAGCCCCAGCATTTGCCTGGTGTGAAAATGGGAAACCACGGAAAACCATCTTCAGGGCTGCCGATATTGGGATTCGAACCTACTATCTCCCGGATGCAAGCTCACAGCCGCGCGCCTCAGCGCGCACGGTCAACTCACCCGGTCGTTCAGTTTTAGCAACCGACCCTCAGCCAGGCGTGGAACGGAATTCATGGACAGCAATGTGCGTTCGAAATATCAATATTAATGTATCCTTCAGTTCAAATATCGACGCGCAATTTTCTGCGTTCTTCATCGACTCACGAGCCGAGTGATCTACTGTTCAGGGATGTTGTTTCCTGTTTTGATCGTTCTCTCCACGGTGAGTGAGAGGGGAAACAATCATTTTCATGGGTCTCTCGTCGCAGAGCTAAGAAGTGTTTCGAGCATGGGCGTTGCGTTCATTTAAAACCTGCCCGCCGGGCCGAAGCCGCACATGTGAACAGTTTTATTCGTATTTTATTTTACATCCCACTAACTACTGCAAGAGAGTTTGATGTTCCGTACGACATTCTCCAATTCTGTAGATACAGCCAGGAACATGCGATCGCACACAGCGGAGGAAAAAAAGTTCTTCGGCCAGAACGGCACTTTTTAGGCACACTCTTGGTGTACGCCGGACAGCGGTTCGTCCGTTTGTGCCATTTTCTCTGAGATGGAATCTTGTGGTGACAATGCCAGGTCCGTGTGCGGAAGGATCAAAGGACATTTCATGAGTTATCTCCTCATCAATCACAGATATATGACACCATGGACGACGCTTTTTCTGTTTTCGGACTTCAGTAGAAGTGTGCTCATTAACACTCATTGAAGAGCCGTATAGGTTCGAGAATAAGAAGTAATCCGTATGAACACGGAAGGATCATATGGCAAAGACAGGTAGTAAAATAGTAGAAGCGCACGAAATAATATTCAAAGGTTTGAATAAATATTTCAGGGGAATAAATAAGTGCCAAGTCAAGTCATAATAGGGTATGCAATTGAAGAAATTGTTGCTGAAAATCAAGCACTCCTTTTGCTCCCCTTCCTACGTGTCACTAGTGTGTTCTTTAAATTATGAGTAGACCTGTAGCTCAAAACTGCACCTGTTCCCGCAACTCTAGAACAACAATACTTTGTCAACCTGTTCTGAGTGAAAATCGAAAGTTCAACTTTAGTGACCATAGCCGTTAATCAAGATCACGTACTTCTGGAGGAGGCGTGTGTAAGCAAAGGTTCGTATGTGAGAGTTGCAGTATACCCGTCCGTAAGTTTATTCATTTTTAAAGAGTGGCGGAGAATTGGCCACTCGCTTTTCTCTACTGGAACCTCAAATAAGTCACTAAAAATCTCTTATATCTCAGAGTTGCATGTGTTGAAGGGACATAGTGAATACTGAACACTTTCCATCATGTCAAACTGATATTTGCCTGTTAAAGACCTTCAGCATGAATTGTCAACTCTTGTGTATGGGGGATTGTTAATGGCTCGTCGTCACTTCCAGACATTACAGTCGGGTACCAAGGAAGGCCTGCTTATTTAAATTAAGTACTTACATTATCTGACTATGTTCAATCAAAAACGATGAAATGTGATGCCGGGCATATTTACAAATATGGCCTAAACAGTGGTATGCGGTCAGTGACATTAATATAACATTGCGGCTGGACGATTTCAGGATGTAATTAATATCCAACACAAAGAAAGCTTGAAGGGCTATTTATAGAAAACCACTTTGTGATTGACGAGAAAATAACATGTGATTTTATCTGCTTTGCTCCATAAACAACTGTGCACTATAGTAGTATAATAGGCGGATTCGGCGGCCACCACCACCACAGGCTCCCAGAGGCCTCCTCCTCCTCCTCCCGAGGGGCCTTCCCAGAGGCATGAATTACGTCGTGTATTATTAAGTAAGCTCCTACCCTCACCTAAGTCATCCATCTGTAGTATATAGTCGATCGAGTAGCTATATTCGTATAGATTATTTTCCAACATTCTCCCATCCTTAGGGTGTTAACTACGCCTCTAGTTGTAGAGCCGGTCTCAAGCCCGGAGAAAGAGAGGAGAGGCACCCTAGCCCTTTAGCCTATTAGCCCTACAAGGAATGTGCGGTAATCTAATCTTCTTAGAACAAAGGTATCCCCTGACATGTTCTAAACACATGTTGTATCGAGTACAGTGTTCTATTTTAGTCTTGATCACTTATTTAGTGTTCTAAACACTTCAATCAATGTTCCGATCACATGATAAAGTTCACGGCATAGAGTGCAGTGTTCGATTCTAGTCTTGTTATGTTTCCTTAGTGATTTGCAACTCTAAACATGCATAATGACGTCATCACTGCAACACGTGCTTACTCTAGCTATTCCGATGCAGGTTTAAACTTGTTCGAAAGAGCTATGCCTTGACATAAGAAGAGGCCTTAACAGCTTATGTATAGCCGCTATTGTCTAAAGATAGCTGCTATGAAGAAAAAGCACGTAGAATTTTTCAAATTACCCGCCACCACATTTCAAAGGTATGAGGTTTAGTGCTGTAAAATACCTGCACGATGCAAAGCTAGCTTACTTCATCAGAGCAGCCACCATCTTGTGTGAGCACCTCTAGGCCGTATCATAAGCAGCTGTGTATAGTCATCGTCTTGTCGCTGCTACATTGCGCAAGCACCCCTAGGGCGTCTCATAAGAGCAGCAGCCATCTTGTGCAAGCGCTCTTAAGCTATGTATGGCCGCCGTCTTGTAGAAATAGATAGCTGCCAATGCCAAAGGGTCTAAGTAGGGATCGAACCGTCGATCTCATCATTAGACTATGCTTTTCTTGTTCCTGATACTGCAAACCTAGGTATCAGGTAGAAAATTTGTATCCGTTTTCGAGATATTTAACATTTTTCATTTAAGCCCCAAATTTAATGAATCGAACCTGCACGGCACGTTATACTCTCTACCATAGCTAGACCTGATTATTTTACGAAGACTTGCTTCAATACAAGCTAAAACAGAGCGAATGCCAAAGGGCCAAAGTAGGAACCGAACCGTTGATCTCATCATTAGACTATGTTTTTCTTATGCTATCATGTTCCTCGTACTACGGACCGAGGTATTGGGCAGAAAATGTTTTGTCCGTTTTGCTCTACGATGCACCGTTTTCGAGATATTTTGCATTTAAGCCCAAAATTTAATGAATCGAACTAGCATGACACGTTAGCCTCTACGCTAAGAGCAGTAGCCATCTTGCGCAAGCACCCTTAAGGCGTCTCATAAGGAGTCGTGTATAGCCGCCATCTTGCGTCCGCCATCTTGCGCAAGCATCCTTAGGGCGTCTCTAGTCATCTTGTGCTAGGACCCTTAAGCCACCTCGTAAGAGCAACCGCCATCTTGCACAAGCATTCCTAGGGCGTCTCATAAGGAGCCTTGTATAACCGCCATCTTGCGCAAGCATCCCAAGGGAGTCTCATAAGAACCTATGAATTGCGGCCATCTTGCATAAGCACCTTTAAAGAGTCGTGTATAGCCACCATCTTGTGCAATTAGCGTCGAGAGATGGCTGCTGTAGAATTTTTCTTTTTAAATTATCCGCCACCATATTTCAACTAAAGAGTGTAGCACTGTTTGCGATGTAAGATGGTGGATGACAGCTGACAAAAAGCGCGTGAGTTTGTTTACTAAACAAGAGCACGTAGAATTTTTCAATTTGCCGCCACCACATTTCAAAGGTATCTAGCTAAAGATGGCAGCACGGTGCTCTCTTGATTAAAGATGGCGGATGACAGCTAACAGAACTTTTCAAATTGCCCGCTACTACATGTCATAAAGAGGGCAGCACGATGCTATGTGGATTAAAGATGGCGGATGACAGCTGACGAAATTGCCCGTATGATAGCAGCACAGTACTCTATTGATTAAAGATGGCGGATGACAGCTGTCAAAAAAGCACGTGGCTTTGTTTCCAAACAAGAGCACATAGAATTTTTCAAATTGCCGCCACCACATTTCAAAGGTATCTAGCTAAAGAGTGCAGCACTGTGCTCTCTTGATTAAAAATTGCGGATGACAGCTAACAGAACTTTTCAAATTGCCCGCTACTACTTGTCATAAAGAGGGCAGCACCGTGCTCTGTGGATTAAAGATGGCGGATGACAGCTGACGAAATTGCCCGCATGATAGCAGCACAGTGCTCTATTGATTAAAGATGACGGATGACTGCTGTCAAAAAAGCACGTGGCTTTGTTTCCAAACAAGAGCACATAGAATTTTTCAAATTGCCGCCATCACATTTGAAAGGTATCTAGCTAAAGAGTGCAGCACTGTGCTCTCTTGATTAAAGATGGCGGATGACAGCTAACAGAACTTTTCAAATTGCCCGCTACTACATGTCATAAAGAGGGCAGCACGATGCTCTGTGGATTAAAGATGGCGGATGACAGCTGACGAAATTGCCTGCATGATAGCAGCACAGTGCTCTATTGATTAAAGATGGCGGATGACAGCTGTCAAAAAAGCACGTGGCTTTGTTTCCAAACAAGAGCACATAGAATTTTTCAAATTGCCGCCACCACATTTCAAAGGTATCTAGCTAAAGAGTGCAGCACTGTGCTCTCTTGATTAAAAATTGCGGATGACAGCTAACAGAACTTTTCAAATTGCCCGCTACTACTTGTCATAAGGAGGGCAGCACCGTGCTCTGTGGATTAAAGATGGCGGATGACATTTGACGAAATTGCCCGCATGATAGCAGCACAGTGCTCTATTGATTAAAGATGACGGATGACTGCTTTCAAAAAAGCACGTGGCTTTGTTTCCAAACAAGAGCACATAGAATTTTTCAAATTGCCGCCACCACATTTCAAAGGTATCTAGCTAAAGAGTGCAGCACTGTGCTCTCTTGATTAAAGATGGCGGATGACAGCTAACAGAACTTTTCAAATTGCCCGCTACTACAGAGAGCAGCACGGTGCTCTGTGAATAAAAGATGGCGGATGACAGCTGACGAAATTGCCCGCATGATAGCAGCACAGTGCTCTATTGATTAAAGATGGCGGATGATAGCTTTCAAAAAGCACGTGGCATTGTTTCCAAACAAGAGCACATATAATTTTTCAAATTGCCGCCACCACATTTCAAAGGTATCTAGCTAAAGAGTGCAGCACTGAGGTTTGTGATGCAGGATGGCGGATGACAGCTGTCAGAAAAAACACGTGAGTTTGTTTCCAAACAAGACCACGTGGAATTTGCCACCGCCACGAAGAGGGCAGCGCGGTTGTCAAAGATGGCTGCTGTCACGTGGAATTGCCTGCCACCACAGGTAACTAGCTGAAGAGGGCAGGACGGTGCTCTCTGGATTAAAGATGGCTGCTGTCAAAAAGCATTTTTCAAATTATCCGCCACCACATTTCAAAGGTAAGTAGCTAAAGAGGGCAGCACTGTGTTCTATAGATTAAAGATGGCGGATGACAGCTGTCAAAAAAGCACGTCGATTTGTTTATCTCGCGCTAGTGAGGTTAAGTTGGTAGCACTAAGGTTTAGGCCCGCCAAGATGGCAGCACTGCCGATGACAGGTGACGAATTTGCAGCTACTACGATAAAGGGGACAGCACGGTGCTCTCTGGATTAAGGATGGCGGATGACAGCTGTCAAAAAAGCAGGTGGCTGTCAAAAAACACGTGGATTTGTTTATCTCGCGCTAGTTAGGTTAAGTTGGTACCACTGAGGTTCAGGCCTGTCAAGATGCCAGTACTGAGGTTAGCGATGCGTTGTTGTCTGTCAAAAAACACGTGGATTTGTTTACAAATTCAAATCTCGCGCTAGTAAGGTTAAGTTGGTACTACTGAGGTTTAGGCCTGTCAAGATGGCAGTACTGGGGTTAGCGATGCGTTGTCTGTCAAAAAGCACGTGGCTGTCAAAAAACACGTGGCTTTGTTTACCTATTCAAATCTCGCACTAGTTAGGTTAAGTTGGTACCACTGAGGTTTAGGTCCGTCAAAATGGCTGCACTGAGGTTAGCGATACGTTGTTGTCTGTCAAAAAAGCACGTGGCTGTCAGAAAGCACGTGGCTTTGTTTACCTATTCAAATCTCGCGCTAGTTAGGTTAAGTTGGTACAACTGAGGTTTAGGCCCGTCAAGATGGCAGCAGTGAGGTTAGCGATGCGTTGTTGTCGATGACAGCTGTCAAAAAGCACGTGGCTTTGTTTACAAATTCAAATTTCGCGCGGGTGGTGGAGGAGACCTCTGGGAGGCCTCTGGCTGTGGTGGTGGTGGAGGAGGCCTCTGGGAGGCCTCTGGCTGTGGTGGTGGTGGAGGAGGCCTCTGGGAGCCTGTGGTGGTGGTGGTGGCCGCCGAATCCGCCTATTATACTACTCAGTATGCTTCCTGTTTCACAATCATCTAATTATTAGGAAGTGATCGCCACACCTTTTTGATTGAGGCTGTCCACTAGCTGACCATCAGCATAGGATGAGTTACCTGGACCCTAAAATTGAATCTGAGTAACCTCCAATTTACATCATTCAGCTATCATGGTCATCCAATAAAATTAATGTATTTTGTTGCTATTTTGCTTTACGTCCCACCAACACAGATAGGTGTTATGGCGATGATGGGGCAGGAAAGGCCTAGGAATGGGAAGGAAGCAGCCGTGGCCTTAATTAAGGTACAGTCCCAGAATTTGCCTGTTGTGAAAAAAGGAAACCATGTAAATCCATCTTCAGGGCTGCCGACAGTAGGGTTCGAACCCACTATCTCCCGGATGCGAGCTTACAACTGCGCGCTCCTAATCGCACGATCAACTCGCCCGGTAAAATTAATGTTTAAGGTTAAGGAAACGTGCCTGATGATGAAAGTGAAGTCTCATTGAATTTAAGCTGATGACCAAAGTGACCCTTCACTGAATTTAATTGAACGTGCCCTATGAACAAAGTGGTTAATAACATGGAAGATTGTTCTGTTATATAACTCCATGTGATCCAAGGAGAGGTGTTGGAAGCGGAAAGCGTATCCTAGCAACCAGAAACATGAGAGAGAAAAGAGGATAGGGTATGTATGTTTAGATGTTTAGCTATGACATTTTCTACTCTACATTAGTACTATTTTGAGTCAAAGCTGTAATGTAAACCACCATCTGGCAATCATGTTTATTATTGTTACAGACATTCTGCAAAGTCATTGCCGCTTTATCCAACTTGCAGTCATGCTGGGAAGCCACGTCAAGCATTTCAGTGTAAGCGCCTGACTATGCACGATATCATACATTTCAACATAAAAATGCTATGGAAGCCTCCACCTTATCAATACAATGTTTATTTACTATTAATTACAGTAAATCCAGTACTGGTTTCGACCCCTATGGGGTCATCCTCAGCTGTCATATATCAAACTAGTTTGCATAAACATCACATTACAAACGTTGTACATGCATAAAAACTGACCCAATTTGACAACTTATTAAAGACAAGTTAGTGTTAAAATGATGAGAATAAAATGGATCTTTTCCTTTTAACTTTAAAAGTTACATGTTGTGAGAGGTATACCTCTTCATTACTTCATTGATCTAGTGAACATCAATTAAAATTTACATTACTTATGTACACTAATATTTGTGAGGTTGTTACTATTTACATTTGTGATGTTGAGATATACAATATTTAAAGTTTGTATGTAGATAAAAATTTACCCAATATAACAGGCCGTTTAAAAATGAATAAAGTAGTAAAAACAGGATAAATTGGTCCACTTTCTACTCGTTATCTGTCGTTCAACAACCCTCGCAGTTTTCTCCTCACGCTAATAATATGCATACAGGAAACTCGCCGAAACGAGAATCTTCGCCATCCAAAAATCAAGGGCATGCATTTAGTGGTTGAACACCCTCAGTGCTATCCAACATCCAAATCCTCTCCCATTATCACATTGAAACTCTCACAGTAGAGCTCAATTAATAAGCTACCAGGTACTGTACTTAGATTTGTGTAGCCTTCCAGCATCAATATGTGAAGTTTGTTGTTGGTGACTTCAACAGTCATAATACAACATGGGGCTACGCACGTACCGACAGAAGCGGAGATGCTGGGGCATAATGGGCAGATTCGTGTGATATAGTTCTACTGCATAACAAACTTCCAGCATCATTCAACATTGCGAGATGTAGGCTTAGATCATCCAAATATTAACTTACTGTATATGGGACATATCTCAGTTATCAGCGATATCAGTGGGTCAAGCAATCCTGCATAGTCCTCTTATATGCCAGATATATGCTGGAATCTGACCACAGACAGTTCCTTTACAGACATCTTCATTGCAGACTGTTATGCCTTTCAGCGATCAGTCTGCGACGCACTGTGAATTTACAAAGCGCCACCACAATCCTCTATTTGCAGCTAGTTCTGTGGCATCGTCTTCTATACATCGTACCTCTAAATCATTAAAATCTGAGTTCCTTTTCGAAGAAGATATCATTTTAAGAAGGCTGATTGGGAGAAATGTACCATTTCACTGGACGATAAAATTCTGATTATAGAGTCTCTTCTTGAATCATATAATGATTTTGTAAATATCATCAAGCATTGTTCTCGTATCTCATTTCCCTGAGGCTGCACACTATATACCTATACGTAAACTAGGGAAATATTGAGAAACTAACGTGATATCATAGACAACGGTCCTTTGAGCTCCGATTCCGTCCAAGCTGGGGAAGATCTCTTAACCCTCCTTTAAACGCGCGCTCTGTTGTAACACCAATACACACGCGCGGACTGACAGTCCGCGATTGTTTGTAAGCTTCCATTCTTTTCATTTCAATTCTTTTTCCAAGAATTCCTGATTTCTCTCATCTGTCAATCTGTCTTACATCATAATTACTTTATTTCGATTTTATTTATATTGATAAATTTATATATAGCCTACATTTACAAGAACATTTCAGTCCTTTAGGATAAATTAGAAGTTATCAACTGCAAATCACAGGACTTAGCAAAACTAATTTTAAATTAACAATAATTGGTTATTAATTTACTTCTTGGAATAAAATTGTAATCGTTACATCCTATTAATTGATGTTTATCGCACGGAAGAAGTCACGACGTCGTGATGTTCTTGCCACGGAGTAAGTGCATTTCATTTCATCCACCTTATCAACGCCCGACTTCATGTCATTATAGAAGGTAATCATTGAGGGTTTTGATCCATCTTAATCGCCATCAATAGAATGGTTTTCATGGAAAGTAGATGGAACCAATACAACTTTGTCTTTTCTTGACTTGTATGACACCAGCGTATATATAGCGATTTGTGCATGTTACGATTTCTTGTAGCATTTCGTCAGTAAACAACAATTGCAGAGCTTCAATTGGCGTCTCAGTATTTATGGCAACTCCTACTACTTCAGGCAAGTGTTTTATAAGATTACGTTCAGGTCTCCTGACCCTTCCATTACGGTTCATTACAGGCCGATGATTCCACTGGGTCCCGTCCTTTCCAACATACATTTCATGCTGCTCACTTTCAGTCACGTCCTCTTCACACGTGGACTGTTTGCTCTGAGAATTACGATCACTATTGTTTACGACGTCCCGATCACTATCATCACTTGCACCAACTTTTCGTCGTCCAACCACTGCTCGATTTGATCCGTAACTCTCGGAATAAATCGCACCAACTCCTTGGAAATAGGATGCAAAATAATTATTCATAGCTCATTTTGTAATATTGTGTTTATCCCACTGTAAATAATCACAAGTAGGAAATATATCAAAATGTGCCCACTACTACATGTGTAGTAGTAAAATTATATAATTTTATAATAAATAGTAACGGAAGAACGAATGACTTACCAAAAGAGTGAGTAAGATTAACAACTCACCAATACACGCCTGCGGACTCAGACTCCGCAAGTCTGCAATGACAATATAAACTTCTGTAATCGACAGCTCGGCGATTACTCAGACATTCTCACACCGTCACGGGCTTTGTATTGTTGCAGAAGGAAGCTACAAGAAGGTAGCCCGTTCTGCCTTGCATTTTCGGCCTATGATACCAAAGAATAATAAAGTGCGGACTCTCACTCCGCGGCGCGTGTAACGGAGGGTTAAAAGCGATATCTAATAACAGGAGCGATGGAGGAGACTGATCTGAGGAACAGTATCCAGAAATCCTGCAGGTCCCTTAAGCGTCTGAGTTGTTACCCAACAGCTAGAGATGGTCAGGCGTATGTAACAGCTAAACAGATTGCCCGCCGGCTCGTGGAAAATGGTCAACATTATTACATTCGGGGATGTTCTGCCACCATGTGGTGACCATATACTAGGCAGAAGCTACTGCTCAGTGAAATAGTACAGGTTTAATAATAATAATAATTGTTATTATAACTAAAAACTTTGTTCGCAGTGGAATATAGCCAGAGGAATCCGGGACGTGAGGGATGGTAACAAGGTATACAACTGAATGAAAAGATAATTTCAATAATCATAACAACAACCTTTTACTAGAATAGATAGACGTGTGTGTACACAACCGACCATCTAATTCGATGTATACTGAGACAAATATTGACAGTGTATTGTACGTGTTTGGTTTAAATACATTATATAGTTAATGCAGATCCATAGATGTGGAAACTCTTACGCCAAATCGTTAACAAGTGATACAAATTTAACTGAATGTGCAACACAATTCAAAAGAATCAACAGTGAAAATGATCAAGCGATAGTTAAGTTCATTACAAGTCAGGCCTAAATTTCAAATACCTAATACCGTACAATCGTGCGAGGTTTCAAAGAAGATGAGGGGTCGAGGCAGGACGGGAATGAGGGAACCGAGAGACACGATTGACGCGAAAAGAGTTCCAATATGAGTAATGGCAGGCACATGGAGATAACATTTCCTCTAAGAGTGAAGTAGTTCAAAAATACGATAAAGCGTGTAATTTAAGGCTCACTAGCCAAAAACACAAATGAATTTTGGTGCCGTGCAATTGCATGACTCTCCCAAGTCCGTCATTGTTTTGAAATATGAATGCACGATGTTGTACATGAATTGATCTCTACGTCTCACCTGAAGTCGAAGGGAATGATCGACAGTTTATTCTAAAATGTGTGAGACGTTAGAGCGACGTCAGGTGAGCAGGACAGTCAGCTGATTGTTCAAAATGGCGGTCACTCTGTGGAAAACATGTCCGGTGGATGGTAGTGTAATGTGCTTGGCTGCTACACAAGGTACAGCACGATATCCCCATGCTCGTAGAAAAATAGTTGAGGCCACAGAAACTCTTTCTTTGTGCAAGCGTCAGAAGCAGGGATCCAAATACTTGATTTATGCGATGATGCAACGTAGTAGGTAGGAGATGGTAAATGCTTGCAGAGGTAGGCGAAGAATGGTGTTCCTGAACGAGATATTGTGCATAATCAATGGTGGTGCCAACAAGGAGACAGCAGCACGTATGTCCGTAGAGAAAGAAAATTTTGCACTGGGAGCAGAATTAATTTACGCAGTAAGAGTCCAAGGGTGTCAGGAGTGTTTTGGGGGAAAAGGACGACAGGGAATGTGGAGTGCTCCAAATGGTAGAAAAGTGGGAAGAAGGAGGATATAATAAACATGATGTAACATTTTAGCTACATTCGGCATAAGAATTGAGCATGGACTTTGAAGAAGATCTTACATATTTTACATTTTTTGGTATAAGGAGTAAATTTGAAGAAGAAACATTTTTGTTAGATGGAAATGCACTGTACAATTTTTTTTTTTGTGTTTTACTTGAAAATTAAACTTTTAAGAAGATGATATTTTGTTACATCAGAATTAAGTATAGAAGAGAGAAATGTTTTTGACATGAGAATGAAATACCTGAAGAAAAACGAGAGGAGTGATAATGTAAAGAAGGCCATGGATGAGTGGATGCACGAGCACACACATGAAGGAAACAGGTGGGAGATAGAGGATCTTTTTCTTTACAAATATAAACTATGCTGAGAAAAAATTAGGGAAATGAACATTGCATACAAGAGGGTTGGATCCGGAAGAGCCGTACAAGTAGAGGGCATAAGAAACAAGTAAAACATGTCATCAAAAGGACATATAATAGCAGAGACAATAACAAGCGCCGACGTTCTCCCGGGGGAAAGGTGGAAAGGGGAGATGAAATTGGGTGGATGGAAAGAGAAATCGAGAAGTTGGAGAAAGCTCAAGATGAAAAAATAACAAATTACTATGTGCCAACAAAGGGTTAAACAATTTTATAAAACTTTGATTCGAAGTTGAGGATGTTGGGACTTAAAACTGAACTTACGACTAAACGCTTGTAAAGCACAGTATTATCAACATTATCACTCTTAATATACGAGAACCTAACCTAAACCGGCAATCACTGCCCAGTTAAAAAAACACAGAACCTCGAGTCAAAGGTAACAAGCACAAAATAAGGAGGCGCAAATAGATAGAAAGTAAGTAACTGTGGAAAATGTATAAGGAAATGTGTTAGTTTATCAAGGTTGAGCTTACTCTTAACAGTCGAAAATATGAAAGAGGGAAAAAGACGCAGAATAGGAACGAATGACTGGCGATCAGAAAGAGCAAATTAGATTAGCGATCGTTGTCATAGGTGGAGGGAGTATTTAACTCATGAGGGGAATTATGTTCGATTAATATGAGGTTAGGTAACGATTGACCTTGAGGTAATTGCCGGGGTTGAGTGTTATTAATGTCAAACAATTGACGAAGTCGTCGGAAAAGTGATTCATTTAAAATATTTCGTAAGGTAATGTGAGGTTAAGTACGATGGAAATTACAGCGAAGCAAAGAAATGAGTTTTGATTTAGTGAATCCATGCTACCATGTTACATTTCGTAGTTGTTGTTCCTTTTCATGTTCTTATAAACTGTTAGTACGTTATCATTTGTTACTAGGTTATATTGGTATTCTGGCACCATGTGGTGACCGTATGATATACAGGAGCTATTGCTCAGTGACAGAGTACAGGTTTATCATTGCTGATAATATTAATAATAATTAAACACTTTTGTGCGCAGTGGAATATAGCCTAGAGGGAACCGGGGCATACAGGATGGTGATAAGCTATACAACTAAATGAAAAGATCATTTCAATAATCATAACAACAACCTTTCACTAGAATAGATATACGTGTGTGTACACAACCGACCAGCGGGTACAATGTATAACAAATATAATTCGATGGATACTGGGACAAATATTGAGAATGTATGGTTCGTGTTTGGGTTTAAAACGTTATATAGTTAATACAGATGCATAGACGTGGAAACTCTTATGCCAAATCGTTAACAAGTGATATAAATTTAACTGAATGAGTAACACAATTCAAAAGAAGCAACAGTGAGAATGAACAAGCGATAGTTAAGTTCATTACAAGTCAGGTCTAAATTTTAAATACCTAATACCGTACAATCGTACAAGGTTTCAAAGAAGATGGGGGGTCGAGGCAGGACGAGAATGAGGGAACCTGCTAGGGTGTCGTAGCAGGGGGAGAGATGTGACTCCCACGAGCTCCGTCCCAGGTGACGTGAAGGGTGTCCCACCTGGTTTTGCGGCCGACATGAGCTCTCGTGGACCAAACACACAAACACCTGTGGGTGGGAGAAGACACCAAGGCATGCTGAATTTTGAACCGAATTACCTGTGTTTTGATCCATCATCCTTGTGATTAGTACCACAAAGAGACGAATACCATTGGTCTGTTGGGGGATGACTATTTGTTTAATGTGCCAGTGTATAGTTCGCACCATAATGACGGAGGCTATCCCTTTGCCCGCATTAGGTTGGCTAATCTCGCTCGTGTGTTTCAGCATCGTCTGTGAACGTCATGGGTCTCCGTTCCGAGGAACACCACGGGATAATACGGGTCCCTGAATTTTCTACAACTACGTGAGGAACACCATGGGTCCGCCTTCCGAGGAACACAACGGGATAGTACACGTCGCTGAGATTTGTAACACTATGTGAGGAACACCACGGGATTGTACGGCTCCCTGTGATAGGTACCACTATGTGAGGAACACTACAGTATAGTACGGGTGCCTGAGACGTGTACAACGATATGAGGAACACCACGGGATAGTACGGGTCACCGCGAGTTGTAGATCGATGTGAGAAACACCACAGGATAGTACGGGTCCCTGTGATTAGTACCACTATATGAGCAACACCACGGTACAGAACGGGTCACTGAGACATGTACAACTATATGAGGAACACCAGGGTACGGGTCCCCGTGATTAGTACTACTATGTGAGGAACACCACGGGTTTGCGTTCCCAGGAAATTTACTTGTCTACGTTTTACCTGTCATTAGTACCCATATGTGAGGAACACCACGGGATAGTATGAGTCCTTGAGATTTGTACAGCTATGTGACGAACACCATGTATTGTCGTTTCGAGGAACACCACTGGATATTACGGGTCCCTATGATTAGTACCACTATGTGAAGAAAACCACGGTATAGCAGGGGTCCCTGAGACGTGTATAACTATGTGACGGACACCATGGGTTTGCGTTCCGAGCAACACCATGGGTCGGGGTTTACCTGTCAGTACCACGATGTGATGAACACCACGGGATAGTACACGCCCCTTTGATTAGTACCCTTCTGTGATGAGCACCACGGTATAGCATGTGCCCCTGTGATTAATACCACTATGTGAGGAACAACATGGTTTTTCGTTCCGAGGAACATAAGAATTCTGGGGATTATCAGTCGTTAGTACCCACTATGTTAGAAACTCCACGGTAGAGTACGGATCCCTGAGATTTGTGCATCTATGTGAGGTACACCATGGTTTTTTGTTCCATGGAACACCACGGGATAGTACGGGTCCCTGTGATTAGTACCCACTATGAGGAACACCAGGTCCCTGTGATTAGTACCCTTCTCTGAGGAACACCACTGGATAGTGCGGCTCCATGTGATTATTACCAGTATGTGAGGAGCAACATGGGACCGAGTGCCTGTCATTAGTTCCCACTATGTGAGCAACACCTCGGGATAGTACTGGTCCCTTGATTAGTACCCATTATGTGAGGAACACCACTGGGTAGTATGAGTGACTGTGATTAATACCCACAATGAGAGGAACACCACTGCATAGTACGGGTGAATGTGGTTTTTACCAGCTCGTACCGGCACTCACTGGTACAAGTAAACAAGGCCATGAAATAGCACAATCAGGAAAAATATTTAAACAGGAATCGTCAATACTCACCAAAATGCAGCAACGGGACCGCAAAACAGAGGCAAGTCGGATCGTAACCTTGCGGTTTTCGCGGTGGTAAATAATAGAAGAATGAAAGAAAAACACTGCTTAATTTCTTTTAAAAAATAGATTATGTAATTGCTGTGATTTAAAAACATTAACACATGATAATAGAACAAACCTACATTGAATAACTCTAAAACACTATCGAATTAATTGCCTAAGGGTCAATAGATTAATAAAATAAACTTTGAACTGAATTAATGTAACAATAAATTGTTTTAACAAAATAGATTAGATTTGAAAAATCAATAGGTACCTGCAGTAGAGGGACGTCTTTAGATTTCAAAATGAATTAAAGGTAAACTTGAAAGAAAATCAAGTACAAGGTAGTAAAAAGTCAAGAATGTCCATGGTCACATCTATTACTGATCGTCAGAAGTGCTCAAGAAGGTACCTTGCACTTACAAGGATTTACTTGAAAATTAATTTTAAAAAACTCTTTCTCCAGGCATTATGTGTACATCAGATGAAATATGGTAAGGTGAGACCGCGAGATACTTCTCTTAAACGGGTTCACAACGGATACAAGTGGAAAACAGAATTAACACGCCCAGAAGACATACCCAAATCGGAAGGCACACTTCAAAACAAATAGCCACGAAACAGGGCACCAAATGACCTCTAAAAATCCACCACACTTCAAAATAGGAGAAGATGTCACCCAGGTGGATAACGCGCCCACCAAATCAGAGTTCAAACGTCAGTTCACAGGGCGAGCAGCTCAAATCATAACAGAGTGAGCACACATTAAATCAAATGGTCATCAATCAATCAATCAATACTGATCTGCATTTAGGGCAGTCGCCCAGGTGGCAGATTCCCTATCTGTTGCTTTCCTGGCCTTTTCCTAAATGATTTCAAAGAAATTGGAAATTTATTGAACATCTCCCTTGGTAAGTTATTCCAATCCCTAACTCCTCTTCCTATAAATGAATATTTGCCCCAGTTTGTCCTCTTGAATTCCAACTTTATCTTCGTATTGTGATCTTTCCTACTTTTATAAACGCCATTCAAACTTATTCGTCTACTAATGTCATTCCACGCCATCTCTCCGCTGACAGCTCGGAACATACCACTTAGTCGAGCAACTCTTCTTCTTTCTCTCAATTCTTCCCAACCTAAACATTGCAACATTTTTGTAACGCTACTCTTTTGTCGGAAATCACCCAGAACAAATCGAGCTGCTTTTCTTTGGATTTTTCCAGTTCTTGAATCAGGTAATCCTGGTGAGGGTCCCATACACTGGAACCATACTCTAGTTGGGGTCTTACCAGAGACTTGCACTCTACTTTACATCCTTACTACAACCCCTAAACACCCTCATAACTATGTGCAGAGATCTGTACCTTTTATTTACAATCCCATTTATGTGATTACCCCAATGAAGATCTTTCCTTATATTAACACCTAGATACTTACAATGATCCCCAAAGGAACTTTCACCCCATCAACGCAGTAATTAAAACTGAGAGGACTTTTCATATTTGTGAAACTCACAACCTGAATTTTAACCCCGTTTATCAACATACCATTGCCTGCTGTCCATCTCACAACATTTTCGAGGTCACGTTGCAGTTGCTCGAATTTTGTAACTTATTTATCACTCTATAGAGAATAACATCATCCGCAAAAAGCCTTACCTCCGATTCCACTCCTTTACTCATATCATTTATATATATATATAAGAAAACATAAAGGTCCGATAATACTGCCTTGAGGAATTCCCCTCTTAATTATTACAGGGTCAGATAAAGCTTCACCTACTCTAATTTTCTGAGATCTATTTTCTAGAAATATATCAACCCATTCAGTCACTCTTTTGTCTAGTCCAATTCCACTCATTTTTGCCAGTAGTCTCCCATGATCCACCCTATCAAATGCTTTAGACAGGTCAATCGCGATACAGTCCATTTGACCTCCAGAATCCAAGATATCTGCTATATCTTGCTGGAATCCTACAAGTTGAACTTCAGTGGAATAACCTTTCCTAAAACCGAATTGCCTTCCATCGAACCAGTTATTTATTTCACAAACATGACTAATATAATCAGAAAGAATGCCTTCCCAAAGCTTACATACAATGCATGTCAAACTTAGTGGCCTGTAATTTTCAGCTTTATGTCTATCACTCTTTCCTTTATACACAGGGGCTACTATAGCAACTCTCCATTCATCTGGTATAGCTCCTCCGACCAAACAATAATCAAATAAGTACTTCAGATATGGTACTATATCCGAACCC